>NC_135703.1:1073518-1176018 GCF_964276395.1 Gasterosteus aculeatus
TGAACCTAAAAATTCAAATAAAAATACATTGAAACAAGGAAAAAAATGTATTGCACAAAATAAATACGTTAAGGAACCCAGGTTCAGTTTTATCCTCACTTAAACTGGATTATAAAGCTACTTAATTAAACAAATAAGTGCCAATAAAATAGAATAAATAGATAAAAACCAATACAGAAATGGCAAAAATCAGAAGTAAAAAATTAACTAGTAGTAAAAAAGTAGAAATCAAAATACTATAGTATATCTCCTTTTATAGTTTCCTCGGCTGAGCTTCATCTTCTCCACAGTGTCACGTTTAAAGAGAATGTAGTGGCTATTTGTCCATAAACTTAAACAAAAACAAATAATAACAAACTTCTCAAATGGCCACTCGAGGCTACGTCATGGTTAGGCTTTACGCAGGTTCAGAGGTACCAAAGCAAAGTAATGTCCATAACAAGATTGAGTTTGAGGCGGTTTATTCACACACATAAGCAAGCTCACAGACATTTCTGCTGCCTCTCTCACGCTGGTAAAAAACCATATGCCCTCCAGCCTGAAGTACCTCCCACCTTGACCTACTTATGCAAATGAACATAACACCATGTGACCAATAAACGACAATACGAGTAAAGCATGAATACAAAATACACCAAATTAACTTTAACAGGAAAATAAAAAGAAATAAGTAAGGCTATAAATTAACTTAAACCCAAAATAAACAAAAATAAAAATATAGCTCCAACAACCCAGCCCCTAATTGTAACGGTACTTTACCCACAATTAACCTTAGCTTTAACACAAAGGAGCTATTTTCTAATTGTAGCTTAAGCATTAAACTGGAATCTTCACATCTTCGGATTCTCCATATCTGAAAGAAACAAACAGATGGAAGACAGAGATAGGAGAAAGAATGAGTTGTATAGTCAATTATTAGCCTCCAAGAGAAGACAGAGCTTGGTTATTGGTCTGTCCAGGACGCTGATCTTCGTTTGGACCTTCACAGAGCGAACCAGTCCTCGGGAGTCAGCTATGGCGCTTAGCACTCTGCCCATCATCCATGAGCCTCTTGGAGCTGTGGCATCAGCGATTACGACAATATCTCCTGGAATAAAGTTTCTCTTTTGCTTCGTCCATTTTTGCCTTTCTTGCATTACAAGCAAATACTCCGCTGTCCATCTTTTCCAGAAAAGCTCCGCAACGTACTGCACTTGCCTCCATCTCCTCTTAATGTACAGATCAGATTTCTCAAACAGACCTAATGGCAGAATGGGCTTGCCTTTTAACAGGAGAATGTGATTTGGAGTAAGCGCTTCTAAATCATTGGGATCTTCTGAAGCCTTAGTTATTGGCCGGTCATTGAGTATCGCCTCCACCTCGCAAAACAGCGTTTGCAGGCCTTCCTCGTCCAGCAGTTGATGTCCAATAACAGAGGTAAGTACGCTGCGCACAGAGCGAATCAGACGCTCCCAAACGCCACCTTGGTGAGATGCAGCTGGGGTGTTAAAACTCCACGTCATTCCTTCCTGCACAAAAGTCCTTTCAATTTTAGAGTGATTTAAAGCGGCCAATGCCTGCCTCAGTTCCCTCTTCGCACCAACAAAATTTGTGCCATTATCTGACCTTATACTTGTCACAGGTCCCCTTCTGCAGATAAATCTTCGCACAGCATTAATGCAGGAGTCTGTGTCGAGGGAGTGTGCCACCTCAAGGTGTACTGCGCGGCTACTCATACAGGTAAATATCACTCCATATCGCTTCAGCACAGTTCTCCCTCTCCTCACCTCCAATGGTCCAAAATAGTCCACTCCCGCATTTGTAAAGGGTGCGTTATCAGGCACAACTCGTTCCTCCGGTAAGTCGGACATCTTCTGTTCTCCAAGCTTTCCTCTGTACCTTCTGCACACTGTACATTGTGAGAGAATCTTCCTGGCCGCAGAGTTGGCATTTATGATCCAATACTTCTGTCTCAATCTGTGCAGCATGTAATTGCGTCCAGCATGTCCAAGTTGGCAATGGATGTAACGCAATATGAGCTGGGAAACATGCAAATCCTTTGACAGAATCACAGGATGCTTTACCTCCCACGGCAGAACAGACTTAAACAGACGTCCACCAACTCTGAGGATGCCATCTTCGATGAAGGGGTCGAGGCGATACAGAGGACTGTCTTTAAAAACAGTCTTTGGGTCATGTTTTAGTGAGGAAATTTCAGTACTGAATCTTTGGTTTTGCGCGAACTGAATTATTGCCTTTTCGGCTTCCTCCAACCGCTCTGGTGTCAAGTTGGATTTTCCAAGTGCGGCTTTGAATTTTTTAATCTCCTTTTCCACATTCTCATTCTGGTTGACCACATATTCCTTTCTCTTTCGGCTCAAAAGTAAAAGTCTTTCTTTAAGCTCCAACAGCCAGGCCACTGATGTTTTAAGCTTTCTCCAGGATGAAAAATAGTGAATGAGCTGACTGAGGGGATTGTCACTGTGTATTGTAACAGCATTCACCTTAAGCTCCCTTTTCACCTCTGCATCATCCGATGGAATGGAAGAGGCGTCCAAGTCAAGTTTCGGCCATCTGGTGGGGGGCAAGTGCAAAAAGTCCGGTCCTTTTAGCCATTTTCCTTTTCCAAACTCCTGAGCTCTTAGTCCTCGAGAAGCTTCATCTGCAGGATTGTCTTTGGTGTTTACATACCTCCACTGATCTTTGTCTGTGGATTCTCTTATGGAGCTGACACGATTGGCAACATATGTGTGGAAGCGCTTTGTTTCATTAAAGATGTACTTGAGAACAGTAGTGCTATCGGTCCAAAAGAATGACCTTTGCAATGGCAACTGTAGCTCTTTCAACAGCATTGTGTTCACTCGAACAGCAAGCACAGCTGCAGCAAGCTCAAGGCGTGGAATGGTTAGTTGCTTTAGAGGAGCGACACGAGCTTTGCCTGTGATAAATGAAACATGCACATTGTCAGTGCTCTCCAATCTCAAGTATGAAACAGTGCCATATCCCATTTGACTAGCATCTGAAAAATGATGCAGTTCTGCTTTCAATTGTGTTCCAAAGTTTTTGGGTTTAATGCACCGTTCCACTTTAAATCCACTCATATGTTGAAGTTCAGAGAGCCACTCAGACCAATGTTCAGAGACATCACAGGGAACTGGCTCATCCCATTTGAAGTTCATTCTGCACAGCTCCTGTAACAGTAACTTGGCAGGGATTATGAAAGGAGACAAAAAACCCAGCGGGTCGTAAAGAGAGCTCACCACAGAAAGGATGCCCCTCCTAGTGTGTGGACGTTCCTGCACTGCAGTCCTGAAGCTGAACGTATCTCCTTGAACACACCATTGCATCCCCAGAGCTCTTTCCACAGGGAGTTGGTCCCTGTCCAAATCCATGTTCTCCAAACCCACTGCTCTGATGTTGCTAGGAATAAGTGCAAACACATTTGAGTTATTTGTGACCCACTTTTGGAGATGGAAGCCACCTTTTTTACAGAGAGATGTTAATCCATGTATGAGCTTCACTGCATCTTCCTCTGTCACAGTGGACTTAAGACAGTCGTCCACGTAGAAATTTGTCTTGACTGTACGAAGGACATCGGGTGAATATTGCAGTGCATTATCCTCAGCAGTTCTCCTCAGTGCATAGTTTGAGCAGCTTGGAGAGGATACAGCTCCAAACAAATGCACGCACATCCTGTATTCCTCTGGCTCCGCTGTAGTGTCTCCATTGGGCCACCATAGAAAGCGCAAGAAGTTAACGTGCTTATATGGCACCCGGACCTGATGGAACATGGCGTTGATATCAGCCATAACAGCGATGGGCTCTTCTCTAAACCGAAGAAGGACACCAATTAGCGTGTTAGTGAAGTCTGGGCCCTGCAAGAGCTGACTGTTCAATGATGTACCTTTGTAGGTACAGCCGCAATCAAACACAACACGCAAATTTCCTTTGGTTGGATGATGTACACCATGGTGGGGAATGTACCACACCTTTCCTTGTTCCAGAGTGGGCTCATTTGTGGGAACCTTTTCTGCATATCCTTGCTCTAACATGTTGTTAAGGAAATCAACGTATTGAGCCTTGAATGAACTATTTCTATTAAATCTCCTCTTCAGGCTTTGGAGTCTTTGTAGTGCAATGCAGCGATTATTTGGCAAAACAGGATCGTCAATTCTGAAAGGTAAGTCAATGTAATAATGTTCATTGTTAAGCACTGTCGTACTCTCCACAATTTTCATGAATTTAATGTCTTCTCTTGACATCTCAAGTTGTTCATCACTTGTTCTTTCAGTAAAGTCATGATTATACTGTTGCATCAACATACTTTCCAAGTGTTCCACAGATATGTGATTAGCAGTTACAACAATGCATCCTGATTTGACACCAGTACCTTCAGAGTTTCCAGCACGAAGAGGCCCGTTTATGACCCAGCCAACTCTGGTCCTCACTGCATACGGTCCACCACATTGACTATTTATCAGTTCCCATGGCTCCAAAACTTTAGGCGAGTCGGTTCCAATGAGCAAGTCTACATCTGCGTCTACTTCATGTAGCCTAATGCTGCTCAAATACGCCCATTTGGCAACATCATCCTGACATGGCACATTGATTTTAGATACAGGCATTTTTGTTTGTGTCAGAACAGATGGTAGCTCAATAAAGTCATCGGTGTCAAATCCAGACACCTCCAGACCAGTTACTATAGTAGTGCTAATGGTTTTAGTCTGCCCCATTGTCCTCAACACTACATTACAGTTTTTTCCTGATACTCCCAGCCTTTCAGCCATACTTGTAGTACAGAAAGTCCCAGAGCTCCCAGGATCCAGGAAAGCATAAGTATGCACAACTTTATTACTTTTCCGACTTTTCACCTGCACAGCCACAATGGGAAAAACTGCAATATCCTCTTCACCAGCCCCAATATGACCACACGTCTGCTGCTTCCCGGATACAGTGCTCACAGTTTCTTTGGAGGTTATCCTTGTAGTATCCTCCTTCTCCACATGCAGGACAGATGGATGTTTCCTGTGACACACTTCACAATCCAACCGACCCCTACAGTCTTTGCTCGTGTGTCCATGTTTCAAGCACCCAAAACAAACGCCCTTCTCCTTTAGAAACTGAATCTTGTCCTGTTGTGTCTTTCTTCTAAACTGAAAGCATTTTTCCAGAGTGTGATTGGTAAGATAGCAGAACATACATTTGAGCTGGTTACTGTGAGCTGTCAAGTTTTCCATTTCTTTATGTCCATCCTTTGGTGCATTAATGCTGGTGGCAAATGTACCACTTTTCCTTTTCTGCTTAACTTGCATGGATAGCTTTGTATAGCTGGCTGGAGAAACATCATTAATATTTCCAAACAGAGGATCTGAAACAATTTTGACTTGTTTTTCAATGAAATTCACAAAATCAACATACACTGCTCTGCTTCCAGTTTGCTCCAGTATGTCACATGCCACATTTCTCCACTTTTCCCTCAGCTTGTATGGGAGTTTCATTAGGATTGTCCTGAGGTTAGCTGGCATGTCCAACTCCTTCATGTACTTTATATGATATACTATGTTGGAGCAACCTCGAAGGAACAAAGCGAATGACTGCAGAGCGTTAACATCCTCAGGTTTTATTGAGGGCCAGTTGTTGATTTTGTCCATGTAAGCAGAAGAGATTTTATGTTCACTGCCAAAATGTTCAATCAAAAGCGCTTTTGCTCTTTGATAACCTGGTTCAGAGGGCATATGCTGACAACTTCTTACAATGTCTCTTGGTTGCCCCCTAGTGTACTGTTCTAGGAAGTACAGACAATCACTGAAATTTTGAGTTTTATCCTCAATGCAATTTTCAAAGGCTCTAAGAAAAGATTTGAAATACAGGGGATCACCATCAAATACAGGTATATTTCTCGTAGGCAGAGCAGAGGCTGTGTTTTGTTGGACCAACAGCGCAGTTATTTCATTTTGACGCTGCATGATATTCAAAATGTCCGGAGAATTGGTGGGTTGATTATCGTCACAAACATCTTGCGAACCAAGTAATTGTGTACCTTGCCTTTGAAACACAGAAATGACATTAGGTATGGGTATTTGTTTTACAACATGTTTGGGTTGAACACCAACAGGGACAGAATTTAACACGCGACTGGAGGTAGGTTCAGAGCTTTTATTGGTGGGCACATAGCGTTCAGCATTCGGATTTAGTTCATATGTCCCTTGAATTTCTGACCTTTTCAAGTAAGAATTCATGCCATCTGATGTTTGAGATGCACATCTTGACACTTTAGAGCCACACTTTGAGCTTACTTGCAGAACCTCCAATTTTGCATTTGTCACCTTTAATTCTGCCTCCAGAGCAAGTTGTTCCTTTTCTCTCCTTAAATGTTCCTGTTTCTTCCGTAATTCCTCTTGTTCAAGTCTTATTTGTTCCTCCTGCGCCTCCAAAGTGTGCTTTTGTTTTAGAGCAGCCATGCGCTCCTGTAATGCTGCTCTCTCTGCTTGCGCTAATATTTTTGCAGATGCACTGGATGAAATCCTTGACAATTTAGAGCCAGCCTTTGAACGCGCTGCAGAACCTTTATTGGATACACTGTCCTCAGGCCCAATATCAGTTTGATTATCAGGTGGTTTAATTGGAAGTTCATATGAATGGCCTGCATTTGATAACCAGCCTTTGACGTCATCAATAAAGCTTGAAAAACACTTCTCCTTTTGTTCAAAATATTTATCTTGTTTCTCCTTCTCATCCTGAGGTATGTCCAGTGACACAAATGATATATGATGTTGTTTTGCCTCATCAACACATATTATTATTTGATCCAAAAGAGACTTGACTGCATCAATATTGTCTGCAGAATGCATCAACTTATCCATCTGATTCATGTACGATTTGGCTCGTTTGCATTGCATCGATCTCTTTTCCTGACACGTTTGTATAAAAAACATCATTCCTTTAGCAGTAAAACTTGTGCGTCTTCTTGTAGGAAGCGCCGTGTCGCTTTTGGCTTTAGATGCAATGTCAGACATTTTACCCTTTGTTGATGCCGGTCATGTACACCCACAGTTGTTTGCAAAGATTGAATACAGCACATACCTTGTGGAACTTTGTTTGTTGCGGTGGTTGCCTTTGTACACGGAGTTGAATGCACGCAGTAGCTGTTGTTGCGCGCGGCCGTGCGCGTTACCTGTGAAGGCTTTGGGCCTTTGCGAATTCAAATTGCAGCAAATAATATCCTCCACTCCGTAGTGCAGCTCCAGCGCTCCAGTAGCTTCACCGTTATCCAGTACGGTGTCCAGGGAAACTTTACACTGTCGGATGGGTCGTATTATTCGATGTTTGCACTGTATGCAGCCCACACCTCCGTCACTCCTAGGCCCTTTCCTTTGTTTGTCTCCCGCATCCAGGTGAGTAATCCACTTTCGAAACGGTAATCCAGCAAACGACAAGTCCAGTATCCACGTAAACCAACGATATATCCAGGGCGGGTTTTTTACTTAATGTAGTGGCTATTTGTCCATAAACTTAAACAAAAACAAATAATAACAAACTTCTCAAATGGCCACTCGAGGCTACGTCATGGTTAGGCTTTACGCAGGTTCAGAGGTACCAAAGCAAAGTAATGTCCATAACAAGATTGAGTTTGAGGCGGTTTATTCACACACATAAGCAAGCTCACAGACATTTCTGCTGCCTCTCTCACGCTGGTAAAAAACCATATGCCCTCCAGCCTGAAGTACCTCCCACCTTGACCTACTTATGCAAATGAACATAACACCATGTGACCAATAAACGACAATACGAGTAAAGCATGAATACAAAATACACCAAATTAACTTTAACAGGAAAATAAACAAAAATAAAAATATAGCTCCAACAGAGAAGCTCCACATCTAGAAGAGTAGGAAGAGCTTCTTCTGAGCATGCGCAGCGCGTTCAAAGGTCACGTGGAGCGAACGTTCCTAAAACATCGTACGTGAGGTCGACCTGTGAGAACCAATGTAATCGGTGTAACGCGATGAAAACATGAGACAAACGAATCTGTTTTATTGGCTCACACTGCCGTCTGCTGTCACACAATCTCAGCGCTGTTCGTCTGTGTCGGGGACAGCAGGTCAATGTGAGGACATGTCCCTTAGAGGCTGGGGACATGAAAAAAGACGCTCACTGATGGTCAGCAGCCTGGTGACCTTCAGCATACACAAGGTCACGTGACATCTCTATCGTAGATGTTCAAGTGGATTCAAGTACTTACAATCACACTGCACCGGTGTTATTGTGTCTTTATTATATTCACACTGATGCATGTTGGGAATATGAATCATATTTACTGGTTTAATCCCATCGGTGACGTCCCCCTGCTGGCCGGGACCAGTCACTGCACCACATGTTGTTTCCAATGAAAGTTATTTATTCACATTACAAACAATTATATTCCCGTTAACACAAAGTAATACGTGGAGGGACTAAACGTTGTACTATTACACTAACGGTAATAAAACAAGTACCTGATATTATCTGTCATTAAACCTTTTTCAGAGGTTTGCTGACGCGTCAAACTGTTCTTGTTCAGAACAAACTGAATTATGTGAAATTATATTTGATGTAACTGAACATTTTATAAGATTTGAAGTTAAAATTGTCTCAAAAAGAATTACGTTACGTTCATATCTTACTTATTTTTGTCATTACAAACAAGGACAAGTTATCATGCAGAGACATTAGTCATATTTGATAATTAAACTCTAATTAGGACCAAACATCTAAATGATGATCTCCTGATTCATCCACAGAGCTCAGCAACATTCAAACACACCTCGCTGAGCTCCTTCAGACCACAAGTCCCAGAGAGCTGTGGACCCCCAGAGTCCAGACCAGCTCAGGTACCCCTCACCTGCTCCACCTGCATCTACACCCACATGAAGCTACATCAGCTGCACAGACTGAACTATGTTGTGAGCAGAGAGGAAGGTTCTCCACCAGGAGGAGACTCTCCCTCCTGCAGAGAACACAGAGACACTGAGGAACCAGGACTGGCCCTGAGCCCAAACCCAGGATAAAGAGGTTCAGTGAATGTGGTGTTGAAGGTGTGGAGGTGGATCAGTGTGTCAGAGGAGACTATGAAGAAGGACAGAGAGTCAGCAGGACAGTCCACATACACTGCTACTCTACCAGAGGAGGAGGAGGAGGAGAAGGTGATGAATGTGTCTGTCTTATTGTGACAGAGAGAGTAACCTTCATCAGAGCAGATCAGACTCCAGGACTGATCATTCATTCCAAACCAACAGTCTAAACTGTTTCCTTTCCTCTTGATTCCTCTGTAACTCACTGATACATCAACTCTTTCTTTCCACTCGACCTCCCAGTAACAGCGACCAGTAAGACCAGTTCTACACAGCAGCTGAGGACAGAAGTCAAATCTGTCTGGATGATCAGGATATGACTGATCCGCCTCCACATGTGTCACCTTCCTGTTGTTGTCAGACAGTTTGAGGTGTTTGTTTACTGTGTTTGTGTCGATTGTGAGTTCACAGGAATCTGATGAGAGAACAAGACACAATACAGCTGCAGTTATTAATCATGTGTTCATCTACTGACACGTTGATGATGACATCACAGAGGTGAATGAGTGATGTCACAGTGTGAAGATGGTTGAATCTTCATGAATCAAAGCACACTTACACTTCCTCAGATCTGGTCTCAACCATCCGACTCCATCAGGCTCCACCCTGAAAGGAGGAGGGGGGTCAGAGCAGCATGGAGACGTGGACATTAAATCATACACACAGGTTTGTCCTTCATGTCCACATGGACCACCTGTTCTTCTTCTGATTGGCTGATGACCACAGCTCATCGTCTATTATCATCAGCATCATTCTGACCACCATCTTCATTTCACTCAGTTTCCTTCAGCAGTCAGTGAATCAAATGTTAAACCTCATCAGGTGGTTTCTTTGTCCACTTGTGGTTCAGTGACAACAAACTGTGAACACGACATGTGACATGTGACCATCTTCTGAAGTACTTCTGTCTCACATGGAGCTTCAGTTCAGGAAGGAAGCCTCCCTTTACACCACCAGTGATCTGCGTCTCCCTCAGTCGCCTCCCAGCATCACGCCGTCAGCGGATGGGGGCGTGTCCACGTTTAAACAACCAACCAGACGCGGCCCTGTGTCTCTAAACCAATCAGGTTGTTGCTGTCAGATGTCATTTCAGCTCAAAACCGGATTTGTAACCTTTTAACGGATTAAAAATATACTTTACCACACCGGGAAGGTAAATAAAAAGGACCTATTGAAGATGTGATGTGACAGATGTGGGAGTCAATCTTTAGAGGGTTTGATTGATGGTCGAAACGTTCAGGGTTCCTGCTTCTGTTTGCTGTTACAAACAGGGAAAATAATAATGATAATAACGTTCTCGTTTTCATCTTTTAATCACTGGATTCTTTTACGTTTTAACCGTTTTCCGTCTCCGTACAGATGGTTGGGATGCTTTAATCACCGTCATCTCCACCCTACAGGATCACCAGCGGAGCTCGTCACCAACATCTGGGAAACCTGTTCTGTCCATGTGTAAAATATCTGTAAATACTTTATCTATTTTGACACTTTTTTTATGGGGATAGAGGGGAACCCCTGCGAGTGCAGTTATGTGTAAAAATCACTTTATATGTTACTGGTGAAGAAATATATCAATATAACACACAACAATAAAGTTTGAATTTTGAGGGTCTTTTAAACTTTTAAACTAGAGGAGGAATTAGTTAATTGTGCTCTACTGTTTACAGGAAGTACTGTAGTATCAATATCATGATGAGGCAGGGATATTTATTGCTGTTTTTTAGAGCTAAATACAAAGATAAATCATTTTTTAACTGCATGGAGCTGATGGTTTAGAGACACATTTAAATCATTAAAGACAAACAAACTTAATCTGACCTGAGAGTCTCCAGCTGACAGTGTGGACTCTCCAGTGCAGCAGACAGCAGCTTCAATCCTGAATTCTGCAGGTCGTTGTTACTCAGATCAAGATCTCTCAGACTAGAGGACTGGGAGCTGAGGACTGAGGACAGAGCTTCACAACTTCTCTTTGAGAGGTTACAGCCACTCAGTCTGAAGAGACAAGGATGAAGAAAATATGAACAACTAGAAAATGCATTTCCTGCTGAAAATGCGTTGGAATGCAAAAAGCTGAAAGCTGAAATGATTTTTTTTAAATAGCTGAAATTACAGACATTTGGAGGGAATTTGAATACATTTGCTTGAAATTACAGATATTAGAAAAGCTGAAATTAATTTGAAATTGCTGAAAATACAGAAATGGGAGAAGCTGAAAGGAATTTCAATAGATTTGCTGAAAAAGCAGAAATGAAAACAGTTGAAATAAATGTGAAATATTGCAAAGAAAATACAGAAATGAATATTAAAACATAGCTGTTAATACAGTCATAAGAAAAGCTGAAATTATTTTAAAGAACTGCTGAAAATACAGGAAGTGGGGAAGCTGAATTTCAATAGATTTTTAAAAAAATACAGAAGTTGCAGGAGCTGAAATTAATTAAAAAAATTACAGAAATAACAAAAGCTGAGATGACTAAAAAGAGGTTTTAAATTGTTTGTAGTAATATTAGTAGTAGTAGTAGTTATAGTTGTAATTGTGGTATTAGTAGTACTAGGTGTAGAAGTAGGTTTAGTATCAAATAGCTGTTATAGCAAAACTATAACAGCTATCTAAAAAATACGAGACCCAAGACTCTACTGAACGCATGGATGCGTTTTTTATGTCTGTCCGGTAATAAATACGGCTCCTGTCGCAGTTTACAAAACGTGTACCTTCTGGATTTTTTGAGAAATATGTCGGCAGATTTGTATTGGAGCCTATGGGGCTTTTGGCAGAGGTTGTGTCACTCTAACACTCCTTAAGCAAAAACTAAAGAGGTCCCCACTCTAGCAGACGCAATACACACTCATGTAAAACTCAGAAACGTAGCAAAGAACTAGTGAAACATAATCAGTGATTATGAAGAAGGTACAATAGATATCAACAAGCAGTTTTTTCCATAAAATAGTTGAGACTTGTGTCAACATTTGAAAGTTGAAATGATGTCTGTAGCTGAAAGATTGGCGAAGCTGAAAAATCTGAAAGTTGAAGAAGTTTAAGAGGATTTGAAAAACGATCTCCATGTTAAAATATTAATGATTATAGATTTATATAAATTCAAGCTTAAGAGCTAGAAGGCTGAAAAGTAATAGCCCCCCTCTCCTGAAGGAGCTGAATAATTTAATATTTGAATGGTTTTAATAGCTGAAAGTATGGAGTAAGGAGTTAAAAGGTGCGGCTGAAGAAATAGAATAATAATAAAAAGAAGTTGAATAAAGTTTCGAAGAACAATACTTGGAATGCTTAATGCATTCCAACAATAAGTAGAAAAGATGGCAGCATGTTTAAGTCTTGATGTTTGAATCTGACTCTCTGTACTTACAGAGCTTTGTTGGAGGCTTTGACCACCGGCGGCAGCCTCAGAAGAGCCTCTTCTGAAGCAGAGTATTTCTTCAGGTCAAAGACCTCCAGATCTTCCTTTGATGACAGTAAGATGAAGACCAGAGCTGACCACTGAGCAGGAGACAGTTTCTCTGAGGAGAGACGTCCTGATCTAAAGGAACGTTGGATCTCCTCCACTAGAGAACCATCATTCAGTTCATTCAGACAGTGGAACAGGTTGATGCTTTTCTCTGGAGACACATTCTCAGTGATCTTCTTCTTGATGTACTTGGCTGTCTCCTGATTGGTTTGCAAGCTACTTCCTGTCTGTGTCAGCAGACCTCGTAGGAGAGTCTGATTGGTCTCCAGGGAAAGACCCAGGAGGAAGCGGAGGAACAAGTCCAGGTGTCCATTAGGACTCTTTAAGGCCTCGTCCACAGCACTGTGGTAGAGATGTTTTGGTTTAGGCTTGATTCTAAAGATTTTAGAGAACCGGGAGGTGGACAGCAGACTGACACCAGAGCTGAAAAAGGTCAGATGGACATGAAGAGCAGCCAGAAACTCCTGAACACTCAAATGGATGAAGCAAAACAACTTGAACAGTCCTTTCTCTTTTCTAAAGATCTGAGTGAACACTCCTGAGTACCTTGAGGCTGCTCTGATATCGATGCCACACTCTGTCAGGTCGGATTCATAGAAGATCAGCTTGCCTTTCTGCAGCTGATCAAAGGCCAGTTTTCCCAGAGACTCGATCATCTTTCTGCTCTCTGGACTCCAGTGTGGATCCGTCTCAGCTCCTCCATCGTACTTGACCTTCTTCACTTTGGACTGAACCACCAGGAAGTGGATGTACATCTCAGTCAGGGTCTTGGGCAGCTCTCCTCCCTCTCTGGTCTTCAACACCTCCTCCAGAACTTCAGCAGTGATCCAGCAGAAGACTGGTATGTGGCACATGATGTGGAGGCTTCGTGAGGTCTTGATGTGGGAGATGATCCTGCTAGCCTGCTCCTCATCTCTGAACCTCTTCCTGAAGTACTCCTCCTTCTGGGGGTCGGTGAACCCTCTGACCTCTGTCACCATGCCAACGCACTCAGGAGGGATCTGATTGGCTGCTGCAGGTTGTGTGGTGATCCAGAGGCGAGCAGAGGGAAGCAGCTTCCCCCTGATGAGGTTTGTTAGGAGCACATCCACTGAGGAGATCTCTGTGACATCAGTCAGGACCTCATTGTTGTGGAAGTCCAGAGGAAGTCGACACTCATCCAGACCGTCAAAGATGAACACAACCTGGAACTTCTCAAACCTGCAGATTCCTGCTGCTCTGGTTTCACTGAAGAAGTGATGAACAAGATCCACCAAGCTGAACTTCTTCTCTCTCAGCACATTCAGCTCCCTGAAGGTGAATGGAAATGTGAACTCTATGTCCTGGTGGTCTTTGTCTTCAGCCCAGTCCAGAGTGAACTTCTGTGTTAAGACTGTTTTCCCAATGCCAGCCACTCCCTTAGTCATCACTGTTCTGATTGGTTCCTCTCTCCCAGCTGAGGCTTTGAGGAGGTCTTCTCGTCTGATGGTTGTTTCTGGTCTGTCTGGTTTCCAGGATGCTGTTTCTATCTGTCTGACCTCATGTTCTTGATTGACCTCTGCAGTCGCTCCCTCTGTGATGTAGAGCTCTGTGTAGATCTCATTCAGAAGGGTTGTGTTTCCGGCTTCAGCGATCCCCTCAAACACACACTGGAACTTCTTCTTCAGGTTGGATTTGAGTTCACGCTGACAGTCGGCGATAATCTCTGAATTAACAAAAAAAGAGATGACACAAACACGATAGTGCTTTAATTCAATGATATATTATTTTTAATTGTATATTATTTCCCTTGGATTAAGCTATTGTTGTATTTCTCTGCATGGCTCTCTGACGCTTCCCAGAATACTGACAGTGAGAACTTCACAATGGAAATAATAGAAGTGTGCAGTATTTAGACGGTTGTACATAAAGTCTCTTCACCTTGACCTCTATCTCTTACCACAGGATTCGGTTCGCCTGAATGTTTTCTGTGATTACTTTGTGCATTTGTAGTGTGATAATAGCTGGTATTAACAATCTGTGTTCAAATTCAAACCTACACTCTTCATGTGGAATAGTTCCTCTTATTGAGTGAACACCAATTATGGGACTCAATTTATAGTTTGGTTTTTGATCCCTCCTTCCAGGGTGGTGCCCCGTTATTAATAACATTTATTAAGAATGGGATTGTCATTAATAATTTCATTAATGTCAGTCATTTAGTGCTCATACTTGCATGTGACCAAACAACTTCTAATTGTGAGATTCACAATATTACAAAGCCGACAGAGAGAAGACAATCCATGAATGAAACGGCACATGAAGCACATCCATCAGAGGGGGAGGAGCTTCAGAAGAGCCCCGCCCTCCAGGGATGAGGAGGATTTATGAAGCACATTCCTCATTTTTACTTCTGCTGTATCTTTATTATACGCATCTGATGTCTTTGTCCCTCCTTTTAACAACTTACCTGTAGAGTTTGTTTTGGATAATGTTTCGGCCAGACCGTTCATTTGCATCTCTTCCAAAACCTTCATGGCCACATGAACGGAGTCTGTGTCGTAGCACCGCACCATCAGGTCCACCGCGTCCATCCTGTCTGCGTTCTCCAGGTCACAGGGTGGGATTGATCGGGGGCCATCCGGGCTTGAATGGTTCTCCAGCAACCATTTGAACTGTTTGAACTCGTGATCCCTGAGCTGCTTTAACGTTTTGATGAGGTCCTTCTTGACTTTCTCCATCTGTCCTTTTTAAAAACACCCAAATAAATATTAACCGTAGAGAACAATCACTGCTCTGCACTTTGGTTTTGAAACACAATGAAATAAAATTCTTCTCCCTCCTTCTAAGCACCTCTGATGAAGTCAGCGTCCTCTTTGTGGAAACCAGTTGGATGAATCTGTGAATATTGGGGAAGAGCGAAGGTGGTTCACAGCTTCACCTGCAACAACAGAAATGCCGTGTCATTTGCATTCAAACAAAATCAATTCATAATCAAATAATCATTTTGGAGGAAGTTAATGGAGCCAAATCCAGGGCAAAAGTTTTGTTCTTTTGAAAAAGAAAATTGAACCTGAAAGTTTGAGTTTTGGTCAGGAACATCGAATACACAAAAAGAAAAAACATGTTTTCAAAATGAAAATAACTGAATGAACAGAATTTTTCAATTATATCATTTTGAATCAGTTCTTGAACGGTTTTGAATAAGTAATATATTTTCATTCTTCTCTTATATATTTTTGGGTATTTGGGTTTTTATATTCATATTTATTTCATACATTGTATTTATATTTTCAGATTCAAATCTTACATTTGCAAGTGTCAATTATTTTACACATTTTGTATTTTCTTTAATTTCAGACTTTTGGCCCTGATATGTCTTGGGGGGCGGGGCCTCA
Source organism: Gasterosteus aculeatus (assembly GCF_964276395.1). Taxonomy (NCBI): domain Eukaryota; kingdom Metazoa; phylum Chordata; class Actinopteri; order Perciformes; family Gasterosteidae; genus Gasterosteus; species Gasterosteus aculeatus. The sequence goes on from NC_135703.1 coordinate 1,089,425, forward strand.
ACAGAGGGGCGGGTCAACATGAGTGACAGCTTATCAGAGACTGATAGCATCGTTAGCATGTGCTAGCTAACAGTCAGCCTGAAAACATACAACACACGAACTGACCAAAGACGACTTTCTCCCCGAGCAGTAACGTCTATGGAGACAAAGACTTTTACACCAAAGTCAGAGAGACATTTGTCCAGTAAACCGTTACAAGGAAAGGTAAGACCATGCATACATTACTGTATACAACAAAAATAAAAGACCTAATGATAATTGAAAAAATTTAAACAAGATTTAAGCAATAAGGAACGAGAGGCTGTACTTTATTTATGTACAATAATAATGTCCAAGGGTGTTGTTGGCAAACCGTATTGCTTTTATAATAATGTTGCCTGCTGGACCATCTCATAACATCACATCGCTCGTGACGTCGACCTGAAGTGTCCTCTTGGGCTAAAAGGTGTCCTAAAACTGTTGCCTCTCAGGACACCTTTTTTGTGATGTTTCTGTTTTTTGTGGTGTTTCTGATTTTAATGCGGCGATCGTCAACAACAACCAACAGTCGCGCAAAATCCAACTGTTGTTTTGAGTGCGCAGTGATGTGAACGCTGAGGTCAATGTAAACCGGTACATTATGGCTCAATACACAACACCCAGTGACTCACTCTCAACCAATCAGAACGCTTGATTTCATCTACCTGTTTTATAAAAGAATATACGATACGGAACATGAAACATAACCAGTAGTCAATGTGCAAGCAGCCAGTTGAATGGTGAATTTATGCTACTGAATTCATAGATTTGTGAATCTGGGTGTGAAAGAGTCAGATCCTCCCGGCCACCAACCTCATGTCACCGGCAAAAAGCACAACTCTGCTGTGCCTTTGCACGTAAACATGTTGAGCCAGTAATCATCTACGTTACGTATCAAACATGGACAGGTTAAAATCAAGATGTTGCTGGACTTTTGCGCTGCTGACGTCACTACACCAGCTGCGTTGTCAGCGTGATCCGCGTCAAATTCAACGTCAAAATGACTTGATGATGAAACGATCACCGACTTGAGGAATTTCTCCAAACTGGATTTTAATTCCAAGAAGAGTTGATATAAAGAGGGAGTCAGTCACTGTACTGCGATCTCTGCCGGCTGTTTTCATCCAGTCACACTGGAGCATGAAAGCATGAAAAGTCATCAAACGACGCTGAAAACCTTCAGTAAAGCTCGGATCCACTTTGCACTTGACGAGCAAAGGAGACTGAAGATGAGTTACACAATGAAAAGGTAAAGGAACACCGAGAGGAATGGAAGGATCTGTTTCATTCACTGGTGAATATGGTGTGTAGCTATATAGGGTATTGACTGAAGGAGCCCACCAGACCTGGATCTGGTTCTGGGTTCAGAGACTCGACCTCTGTCTGATGACCTCAGAGGCCCCATCGGCCTTTTATTGTGGATATTTGAACATCTAAAACAGCTTTAACCCTCTGGCCTGAGGTATTTTACAACACCAGTTGTACCAGATGGGTGTGTGTTTGTGTGATAGTACACATGTAAATGTGTGTGTGGGCAGGTTTTTCTACATTGTTAGTGCGGTTATGATCAGTGAGACTGATCTATGAAGAGCTTATCTGCACTTATTCTACAATAATTAAACTAAACTAAAGAAAACACAAACACATTGAAACACTCTAAAAGTGACTAAATGTGTTTAAAGCAGATGAAGCTTTGTGGACTTAAAGGACTGAAGCAGCAGGTGAGACAAACAGCGTCTCTCAGGTGTGTTTCAGGAACAAAGGCCCAGGTGAGCTCTGTGGTCCCTGCTGGGTCCTAGTGCCCCTCCGTCTGCTACCTTCCCATCCTCATCAGTACCAGTCCTCACAGACCCCAGATCAGACTGAGCTCCTCTTCTTCATCACAGCGTCATCATTCAGACTAACAGCAGCTCCTCTCTGCTCACACAGGCGCCATCTTGTTTCCCAGCTTTAAACAATCACACGTTCACGACCATCAATGATGTCATTGAACCAATCACAGCTGCACTTACTGAGCTTGTAGACATGAACTTCCTCAGTGAGCAGCTCTCTTCTGTCCTCAGCAGGTCCGTGTAGAAAAGGAGCTCCGTGCTTCACTTCAGCTTCCATCTGACAGAGTGAAGTGACGCTTGTTGGAGCTTCTTATCTTTTATCAGAGAGGGTGCGTCCTCACGCCACCATCAAAGTCCAAAGTCTGACTAGTTGACTGAGTGTCAGTCTGAGCTGCGTTCACAGGGTCAAAGGTCACCGTGAACAGAATCCTCCTCACCAAGGACCAAAACCAGCATCTGTGGAACGATCCTTTCACCTTGTAAAGAGTTGCTATGACAACAGACTGGATGCTGTTGTTGGACCAGATGGCTCAGAGGACCCGTGCACGCCCCTCTTTGTCTCCTGGTCTTCTTCTACATGTAGACTAGTAGGGAACACGTGATGGAGCAGAAACCTTTGTAACAAATGTTGTGAAGAGTTTATGTTGAATGAAAACATCCACTAAGACAAGCGAGTCTGAGCTGAGAGTGTTTTTATTCTTCACTCCTCTTGGATGATCTGGTTGAACCTGTTGGGGCGGAACAACTCACCCACGTATCAGTGTGACGCTGCGTGTTCAACCATTTACCTTCATGACAAACTGCAGCTGTACAAAGTACTTGTTACACGCAGTATTCAACTCGTACTACATTCATACTACTTCCTCATCACATGGCAGCTTGAACCCTCTGACTCATATATCTGCCGTGCAAAGGATTGTGGGTAAGAACAGCTGGTGAAGAAGCCTGCTCGCGTACTATACAATGTGACCTAATGAAGAACACAAAATTACTGCAACTCAAAATGCTTGTTAATATCTTGTGGCCCCCACGTGCTTGTCTGCTCCTAAGGAGACAACGGATGGCGTCTTGTTGGATCTCCTCCCAGACCAGTCTGAGGGCATCAGTGAGCTCCTGAGGAGTCTGAGGAGCAACCTGCTGTCGTCTGATGGACCCAAACATAATGTCCCACAGGTGTTGTTCTTTTTCGCCCCGCTGCTCCCATTTGTCCCTCCAGAGTCTCACTTTGAGTCCCACGAGTTCAGAATGATGAGTTGTCGCCTCCTGGTGGCCGAGGGAAGAAGGACGTGAGCTACGTCCTCGTCTCAAAAATACCAGAAGACAAAACTGTGCAGTTTTATGATCCCCCTGTTCCCCCTGATGCAGCTCCGTGGGGGGCCGGTGGGTCGGGGGTGGGAGGGGCATCCCGGAGATTTCACGCAGTTTCTTTCTGTATGAACTGAAACTGTTTGTTTCTTACTAAATGAGTTTATTGATTTGTGCTTTTCGAGACGTGACATTAATGAGACTGAGACCTTTCTTCAGATGTGAAGACGTTCTTTTATTGGACACGCAGCGAGCTCCCTCCGCTGTCTGTCCCTGGGAGACAAAGTCCTCCAGCATCAAAGCGTCCTTCACGTTTCATTCGAATGTTGTTTATAAAGAAAATACGTATGTTTCAGTTTCACAAACAAATCATCTAAAAAAAAACAATAAACAACGACTCACATGTCAGAGGTCAACGACCCCGAACATTTCACGAGCCGATCTGAGCTCTTTGTAGCTTTATTGTTTCTATTTAAAACAACTAGAAAAACAAAAAGGTGAATATTAAGACCAAAATATTAAAGCGGCACAAAAACAGATTTATTTATTATACTGCAGATTGAATCGGGAAATGTTTATTTTAAACTGAGTCAAAGAAACATGTTTTTCTTTCTTTCTTTCTTTTATTTTGATGTATTATTTGTATTTGTATGTAAAAAGCACTTTGAATTGCCTTTGATTGTATTAAAACTGAACTCTTATTTAACTGTATTTCTCAGTAATGACGTTTAAATATGTTTATCCGTTGCTGCTACATTTAATTATTCTAACTAAAGCAGCTTTATTCATTTGTTCATTAAACACAGCGTATTATTCAGTAACACTAATACACACAATACACAACAGAGCTTCTCAACGTGTTGTGCGTTTCTGTTTGTGTATCAACAGTGTTTGTTGTTCACGTGTCACATGACCGTGTGTCTCCATGTTTACATCCATCAGGTGCTGACTTCCTCGAGCCGCTGGACGACCGCCGCCGCCACCTTCCTGTACGCCTCCGCCTACACACACGCACACACACACACAGACGCACACACACACACACACACACACAAACAGAAAACGTTCCTTTATTCCTCCGTTAATCCTTCATGTGGATGAAATGATTGATCAGAATAAAAGAGTGAGGCTCTTTTACTAAACAAACTTTCTTAAATAATATTGAAGTCGTACTGAAGATTATGAATTACAGATTTCCTGATGTAAAACATGTTGTGAAGTATTTTCTTTTCAATAAACTTTGGAGATGAGAAAGTTCTGGAATCATTGATCATTTCTGCATCAATCAAACCGTTCAGCACTGATCAGGACGTGAGATCAATAATCTGCAGCATTCAGACCTCGGGGCTGTCGGGAGAAGACACCACGACGGGTTTCCCTTCGTCAGACGTCTCTCTGATGTTCAGATGAAGAGGGACGTCCCCTGCACACCAGAGACAGGGACGTCAGAGACATGGACGTCAGAACCAGAGACGTGGACGTTAGAACCAGAGACATGGACGACAGAACCAGAGACGTGGACGACAGAACCAGAGACATGGACGTTAGAGACATGGACGTTAGAACCAGAGACATGGACGTTAGAGACATGGACGTTAGAACCAGAGACAGGGACGTTAGAACCAGAGACATGGACGACAGAACCAGAGACGTGGACGACAGAACCAGAGACGTGGACGTCAGAACCAGAGACGTGGACGTCAGAACCAGAGACGTGGACGACAGAACCAGAGACATGGACGTTAGAGACATGGACGTTAGAACCAGAGACATGGACGTTAGGACCAGAGACATGGACGTTAGGACCAGAGACATGGACGACAGAACCAGAGACATGGACGTTAGGACCAGAGACATGGACGTTAGAGACATGGACGTTAGAACCAGAGACATAGACGTCAGAACCAGAGACATGGACGTTAGGACCAGAGACATGGACGTTAGAGACATGGACGTTAGAACCAGAGACATGGACGTCAGAACCAGAGACATGGACGACAGAACCAGAGACATGGACGTTAGAACCAGAGACGTGGACGACAGAACCAGAGACATGGACGTTAGGACCAGAGACATGGACGTTAGGACCAGAGACATGGACGACAGAACCAGAGACATGGACGACAGAACCAGAGACATGGACGTTAGAGACATGGACGTCAGAACCAGAGACATGGACGTTAGGACCAGAGACATGGACGACAGAACCAGAGACGTGGACGTCAGAACCAGAGACATGGACGTTAGGACCAGAGACATGGACGACAGAACCAGAGACGTGGACGTCAGAACCAGAGACGTGGACGTCAGAACCAGAGACGTGGACGTTAGAACCAGAGACGTGGACGACAGAACCAGAGACATGGACATTGGAAAAGAAGCTATATCGTAAAAATGTATGAAGAGGCCTCCTCCGCCTCCTCCTCCTCTTCCTCCGCCTCCTCCTCCGCCTCCTCCTCCTCTTCCTCTTCCTCCTCCTCCTCACCGAGTAATTGGACCCCCAGCGTGTCGGCGAGCCGCCGTGCTCCATCGGAGCCGAAGATGTGCGTCCGGTGGTCACATTTGGGACACTGGAAGACGCTCATGTTCTGCACCAGGCCGAGAACCTGCAGTGACCCCCGAGGGTTAGACAACGTTCTGCAGGTGAATAACACACACACACACAGACAGACACACACACACACACACACAGACAGACAGACAGACACACACACACACACACACACAGACACACACACACAGACAGACACACACACACACACACACACACACACACACACACAGACACACACACACGCGGCTCACCGGCACGTGGACCTTCCTGAACATCTCGGCGCCGCGGCGGGCGTCCAGCAGGGCGATGTCCTGTGGCGTCGACACGATGACGGCGCCTGAACACAAGACACGATTCTATGATTATTAATTATTGTGTTATTATTAAAATAGTGTCTTCTCATTAAATGTGTTACTAGTAATTGTTCCTTATTATTATCGGATGAAGTAACTTGTTCTTTGTTTCTGCTCCGTGTGGACGGGCGTCTGACTCACCGGCTACTGGGACGTTCTGGGAGATTGACAGCTGGACGTCCCCCGTCCCCGGAGGCATGTCGACCACCAGATAGTCCAGAGACCCCCAGTCCACCTACCGACACACGCGCCCCCCCCACCCCGTCCATCACAACCGGGTTCATCGTCCAGCCACAGACGCTTGACGTCACTCACGTGTCTCAGCAGTCTCTCTATCGCTGACATCACCATCAGCCCCCGCCACACGATGGGGGCCACGTCGTCCACCAGGAAGCCCATCGACATGCTGGAGGGAGAGCGGTTACAGGACAGGGTCAGAGCCGGAGGGGGGGGGGCGTTTGGGACCGGAGGGACTCACCAAGGAACCCCGTAGTTCACCAGAGGGATCATCAGGTTGTCTGGAGGAAAGAGGAAGCAGAGGTAAGTGATCGCTGGAGCAGAAGAAGAGACAAACAGGAAGTTAGTGAGGCGCCGCACCGTCGCTGAGCTCCGGGTTTCCCTTCAGGTTCATCAGTTTGGGAATCGAGGGGCCGTAGACGTCGGCGTCCAACAGGCCGACGGACTTGAGCTGAGAGGGGCGGAAATAAGAGGAATTAAAACTGAAGGGTTTAAATGTTTTAGACAACTATTGGCTACAATACAGATGATGAAATAAAATATGCGTAATTCTTCCTCACCGGATCGTTGGCCAACAATCCAAGAGCTAAATTCACTGCAGACACAGAAAGAAATAGACGTTAAACGCGTATTTTCTGTCCAGAAACACGTTTCAGGAGCAGCTCGTGTCGTACCCGCCGTGGTGGACTTGCCGACGCCCCCTTTCCCCGAAGCCACGACGACGACCTGTTTGACCCCGGCGATGGGCTTCTGCCGGGGGAGACCTTTGGCCATCTGCTGCCTCTGCCTCTCCTGTAAGGCCTGGCTGTCCCCCGACCTCTGGGACAAACAGAGGACACCGAGGTTGGGGGGGTCTGACCGCCGCCGCTTTGTCATCTATCGGACATTTAGCGTTTCTTCATTTTAATCATGTAAAGGGTGCGTTTTGGATCGTAGTTGATCGTATCAATTTACCAATAATCTCAAAGGATTTTGTGATAATAGCAGTGAAATACGTTTAACATGGAGTTTGGTCAAACAAAATGAGAAGTTTACTTTTGAGGAGAATAATCAAAACGGTCTCCAAAGATCACTTTAAGTTGTTAATAAGATTTCAATGTTTCACAGCGCCAAGTCTTTAAAAAATAATATATTTCATTAGATATTGATCATCAACATCTGGAACCAAAATGTATAACCAACTAAACATTTAGACTTGCAGTACGTCTGCAACTATTACTGCAGCTTTATGGCTCGTTGGAAACCGTTTGATTGATTGGTTTACATGTCTATCTGATCCATAAAGAAAGGTTACATTTTTAATTCCAAATGTTAAGAAATCAAATGTTTCTAGCACTGGTGATAACATCGTTTTGATATTAGAAAATAACTGATTAAAATCATTTGAAACGTTTCTTTAATACAGTTTGTTGATCAGTAAGAGTATTTCAGTAGCTGCGACTATAAATAAATCCAGACTAATATAACTAAGCACTTCCGGTTGTGAGCGTCACATCGATACATTACCAATTGAAACTACACGCCTGCTATATTACATGATGCCCAAATGAAATCGATATTTCATGAGTATGAAAAATGACATTTTGGACATTTTAAATTCGCTTAACCCCACATAATATGCTAAATAACCACTAGGCATTTATTCTGAAAATCTTCCGGTATGCTGATTCTCGCTTTGTGTCTAGCTTGACGTTAGCATGACGCTGTTAGCCATCTTAACTGAAACTCGCGCTCACAGGCGGAGATCTTACCTGGCAGCGTGCGAACTGAACACAACACGCAGGTCCCGGTTTTGATTCGTCCCCGGTTCTTATAACGGAGAGTCTGTTAATGGACGACCTCAGCAAATGAGACATTCTGCTGTATGTGAGCGGAGCCATGTTTAGCTGTTTAGATGCTCCGCGGCTAGCTGCTGTAGAGCGCATCAAGCTTGCGCAAAATACGCATGTACGTGTTTAAAAACATACGCATTTAATAAATTAGTACATATCTGTTATAGATATGTACTAACTTGTTAAATGCGTGTGGTATATGTGTATTCCTGGTGTATATTCCTCTTATTCTATGTACTGTGTTTTTGTAATAGAGTGCATATGCAACTGGAGTCAAATTGCATTGCAATAAACGGATTCTGATACTAATACTGAATAATCCATGGTATTTAAAAATAATCTGGATTTTAAAAGAAGCCGATTGGGGGAGAGAGAGAGAGAGATACCGAGAGAGAGAGAGAGAGAGAGAGAGAGAGAGAGAGAGAGAGAGAGAGAGAGAGAGAGAGAGAGAGATGAATGACTGCAAAAACAATGCGCAGCTTTGAGCTCCTTTGGATGACATCAATGCGGAAGTGTGCTGCTTGGTGATTTCTCCTTAAGATCACAAACGTTTGTTTCAGTTCATGAATCAAAGTTGTTTCTCTTAAAGTTCGTTTCTCATTCTGCAGAGTTTAAACCAGTAGAGAGGAGCAGGGATGGCGGAGAGGGGCGGCCCGGTGGCCCGGGCGGTGCTTCAGCAGTGTCTGCAGGCCAGACTCCAGGTGAAACCTGCAGAGGAAGAGGCCGAGGCTCAGTTCGTCCAGGTGAGAGCGTCGCATGACGCGTCTCCCGTTATGTTCTCTGTAAAATGTACTGGGATGAATCAAATGCGTTCAATCAAAGCCAAATCACAGGTGTTAAACGATCACAAAGCAGGGAAGCTTTACATTTGTTAGATTCATATTAGCAAGCATTATTTGTAGAAAGTACTAAGTGCTTTACGGGAGGAAGTCAAATAACGGAAATAAAATATATAATGGGAGAGACTTTATTTAAATCGGCATAATAAAATATTTTTAATCAGAAAATAGACCGTAACAATAGATATCGACATGATATTCTACCAGTTCATAATTGCTATTAAGTTGAATATGCATTTCATCAAAAGTTTTCTGAAATGTTATGTTTAAATATTCAAATGAGGCGTTATGTTATGGTAACTTATTTTGGATTTAGGAGAAATCCCCAGATGTAAAGAAGTCAAATCAGCACCTTGTTGGCTGTTTTCCTCTCTGTTGTCTAATGACAAGGGATATGAGTTAGTTAGTAATGAGATCATTTGAAGGGGCCGCTGACTTCATTTGACCCTGAAGGCCGCTTGTTTTCAGATCGAGAGAGGCATGGTGATCTACATCTGCTTCTTTAAAGGAGCCACAGACGACCTCCTGCCCAAGATGGGTCAGTCACTGCATTTAGCCTTTGACCTTCACGTTGCATAAAGTCACATCTGGCTGTGTGTGTCACACTAACATTTCTTTTATCATAACATCTGAACATAGCACGTATTTCTTTATACTTTTAATATGTGCATATTTCTAATTGTCTCCTCCTTTCTTCATTTTAAAAACATTTTTAAGGAGGAAGCCAAGACTTCCTCCTTAGTCTTGGCTTTTATTTTACTTTGTTCTCCCACTATACGTATTGGCGTGCATGGCGACACCCCTCCCCCTCCCTCCCTCCCCGCTCTCCCCCTCCAGCCTCCACGCTGTTGAACCTGCGGCTCTGCGAGTCCGACTCGGGGAAGATGGTCTCGGTCTCGGAGCTCCCCGGCGACCTGCTGATTGTCCCTCAGGCCACGCTGGGAGGGAAGGCCAAAGGTCGAGCCCTGCAGTACCACGACAACATCGGCAAGGAGGACGGCCTGCGGCTCTACGCCGCCTTCGTGTCTCTGTGCGAGGAGCGGCTGGCGGCCGCTTCAGTGAAGCACGGCACGTACGGAAACAGACAGGTGCTGAAGCTCGACACCAACGGGCCGTACACGCATCTCGTGGACTTCTGAGGAGGGACGCTCTGCCGCGGTCGCCATGGAGACCGACGTCCGACAGCAAAGCCACACACAGACATTAAAAGTTGATTTCCCAATGATTTGGAGTCTTAAAAATCTGTTCATGACCCCACAAAATGTTTTAAAAACTCCACAGAAGAAGAAGAAGAAGAACAGCAGCTGCTTCCCGTTCGGGGACATCTGTCACATGGTCGAGGGGGGACGGAGGTCGGGGACTGTTGTGAAGGCCACTCTTGGTCCTCCAGCATACCGCTCTATTTAACAGAAGGTCTCCCCATGAGTATCCACGCAAACACGGGAGGTTAAAAAAAACATTGCATGATTTCAGAACATTATGAACTGAAACAGAAATGTAGGATTCACTAAGTCAGAGAGGAAATATGTCATTTAGTGGATTCACTCGAGCCCTTAACTTTACATTTGACGTTAATTTTATGCTACTTTGTACTTCTACTCCACTTTGATCTCTTTTTTACAGCATTTGATTCATATGACAGCTCGACTTGCAGACAAAAACTGATGAAATAGATGAAATCAAATCTGCAATAATAATAATAAAAACACTTGCAGGGTTTTATTTTATTTACTTGTTCATTATTCTTTTACTATCTTGAGTGTATATAAATGATCATACTTCAATACTTCTGCCTGACGAATGTTTTTTCCTTGAAATGCATTATTTGTTAGGTATTGTCATGTATAATTAGTTTCTCCTCCGGGCCGGCGGGGGCGCTGTGCGGCGGGTCATGGACCGGAAACGAGCAGCGATCAGTAAACTTGGGTTACAGCAGCTTTTACAACCTGCGTCAAACCCTTTTTTCTGTCACTTTTGCGGTAAGAAGGAGTAATGTGGTTTCCGGTTGATCACCCAACCCGCCAAAATAAGATAATGAAAATTGGAGGAATATGAAAACACCTTTTGTCCGTCTCGTGTGTAGTACGACGACTGACGTGAAAATGAAAAAAAAGGATGGTTACTGGATGGTAACGTATTTTTATCATTTTAACTAATTGGCTTGATTAATAAAACATACCAACAATTTGAAGTTTTGTACCTGATTTTATTTGTTGGTTTTGAAAGATGATGGCACATAAGTCACATAATCAGCCTTTAATGTCCAACAGAGGCTCAAATGTTAGTTTCAGCTGTGGGCCTGAAATAAGCACATAGTAATATAAATCAACACTTATTAATTCGTTTTAAGGATTTGATTTTAATAAATAAAATGAAAAAAAATGCATGCTAGTTATATTTATGAATCTTTATGTATTTTTAATAAAATGCCACATGTTTACAAATCTTGTTACACATTAACAACAAGCGTGCTTTATATTCCTTCATCAATTAATGCATATATTTTATAACAGTTTCTAATTTTATATTTCAATTTAATCTTGTATTTTGAAAGGTACCAAACCGGAACTAGCGACACTGCTGCCGCTGGCTTAAATGCGCGAACCACCTATGGCCACATTTAGCTTCTAGTTCAACCTGAAATGTAACCCTTTGTCAAATATATTCTTACATTTAAAAGACGTAAAAGGATTTAAGTCGTCGAAACAAACCGTTGAGTTAAAAGATATCGCGTGAAAGTTGCGTCTTTGCTGAAAGTCGATGACGGTGTAACGAGGATTTGTGTTTACCGGACGTAAGATGTTCTAAGGTGGGAAACTTTAAACGTTCGCCTCTTAGATGAAATGAAATGATCGATAAGTGCCGTGAAAAATGTCTTAAGCGTCACGTGCCGAGACGTCCGTGTTTCTGTTTTCACAGATCGATATCATTTGAATCGATACATGCAGCTGGCAGTTTTTTTCAACTAATCGATTTAATTTTTTATTATTATTATTCCTTTCAATTCCAATCACGTCACTAACAGAGTGACTAAAATAAAAAATTAATCTGATGAAATACGATTTTATTTACTAAACTTCTGTCCAAATGTAATCTAAATAAATGCCATGCTTATAAACAGCAGCATTATCACAAATTCTACAAATGCCTCCAGGTTTTAAATACGAAATGTACAAAAGTAAGCAAACAATCTTCTATTTTCTCATGAACACTAAAATGAGAACAAAAACGAAATTGTGATTGGCTCTTCCCACAGCTGGCTAATCAATACATTGTCTTCAGATCAGATTGGCCGCTGTAATAATAATAATCATTTCTGTTCACAGATGCCATCTTTTGACTTTTTGAACCGGGTGGAGCAATTCATGCGGGCGGGTTCGCTTCCTGTGGAAGCATCAAAGAGCTCAAAGAGAATCACCAAAGCCGCCAGCAAACAATTCATCTACAAAGGTTTTTAACACCTCACACCGATGTTAATCAATAACGCCTCACACCGACGTTAATCAATAACACCTCACACCGATGTTAATCAATAACGCCTCACACCTATGTTAATCAATAACATCTCACACCCACGTTAATCAATAACATCTCACACCCACGTTAATCAATAACATCTCACACCCACGTTAATCAATAACATCTCACACCCACGTTAATCAATAACATCTCACACCCACGTTAATCAATAACATCTCACACCCACGTTAATCAATAACATCTCACACCAAAGTTAATCAATAACATCTCACACCCACGTTAATCAATAACATCTCACACCGATGTTAATCAATAACGCCTCACACCCACGTTAATCAATAACATCTCACACCGATGTTAATCAATAACACCTCACACCCACGTTAATCAATAACGCCTCACACCCACGTTAATCAATAACGCCTCACACCCACGTTAATCAATAACGCCTCACACCCACGTTAATTTAAATATTAAATACATGTAATTATTTCATGGTACTTTTATTTCATAATGCCGTTTTACATTTCACGTTCTTCTATTCAAATCAGGGGGCGTGGCTACATCTAACATTCAGAACAGACAACAGAGCCGTGTGCAAAAGAAGGCTGGCTAGTGGCATTATGACATGAAAGACTCATGAAATAAAAGTACCATGAAATAATTAAATGTATTTAATATATATGTATTTATTGCCTCATTTATTTATTTTATGATGTATTTCAAATGCATATTTCATGTATTTACGTATTTATTCATTTATTTAATTTTGACTAAAACGGCATTCCATAGTAACACACTGTGACTCCCCCCCCCTCTTACCCCCTCACCCCCCGCACCCCCTCCCCCCCTCACACACTCGACTTCCACACCTGCTTCCTGTCCTCAAGATGGCCACCTGCTGCGCTTTTACCGCGGGCGCCTCCTCCGCGTGGTCCGGAGCGACGAGGAGGTGAGGGAGATCATGGCCCGTTACCACGACGACAACAACCACGCCGGCCGGGTCCGGGTGGTCCGGGAGGTCATGGTGAGTCCCTGCAGGCGGTGCCACTTGCAAAAAAAACAAAACTAACGTCCCTCCGTCCCGTCTGTCCCCGTCCCTCCGTCCCCTCCAGCGGTTGTACTACTGGGTCGGCGTGACGGAGTCGGTGAAGTCCTGGATCCAGGCCTGCTCCGTCTGCCGGAGCCGAACCCCCGCCGAGCCGGCGGCGGCGCCCGTCCGGTTCTGCCTGGCGTACGGCTGCGACGCCTCCAGCTACGTTTACCCCGCGCTCAGCTTCCACAGGTCTGTGTCACGTCCGTTACCAGACGTCGCTTCGTCTTCATGCTCAAACACGACTTATGGACACTCTTCTCTCCTCCGACAGGTTTCCGAAGGAGGCGGAGCTCCGGCGCCGCTGGCTGGCGGCGGCTCAGAGGGACGAAGGCTCCCTGCGCACCAACTCCCGCCTCTGCTCCAGGCACTTTGAGCCGGCCTGCTTCTCGCCGGGCGAGGAGGCGGGCGCTGGGGGGCGGCCGGCTCTGGCGGCGGACGCCGTGCCCACCGTCATGTTGGCGCCGCTGCAGGAGGACGAGGTGACGACCTCGCCAGGAGGCGGAAGCTCGTGTGCGGGAGGAGACGGAAAGCTTTAAGATCCATGTCTCCGTCTCCGTCTCATGTTTACGTTTCATGAAGGGAACCAGAGTCTTTTAAAGGTGTGTGAACGTTGGTTCCAGCTTCCGGTCCCTTCAGACGAGGACCTCCTGAACTCCGCCACCCTGGAGGAGCTCCTCCACGCCGCCGCCGCCGACAGCGCGGACGCCTCCGAGCCGGCGTTCGATCCCTCGGGACCCCGCGCCGAGCTGCAGGAGCACCGGTACTGCCTCCCTGGCCCGGACCCGGACTCCAGAGAGGCCCAGACCGTGGTGGAGCCCAACAAGAGGAAGACCGTCATCGAGCAGAGCTTCAAGGCGTACAACCAGATTGCTGGGTGGGCCCCGCCCCCCGACCCCCACCCGCACGCTTCTTTCCAACTCGGCTCATCGTGTTGGTGTAACTATTTCTGTGTTGCAGGTACTTGGGGAACAAAGTGCTCCCCGTGCAGAGCAAGGCGGCCCGCGGGGGTTTGAAGAGGATGGCCAAGCGCTTCGGCCTGAAAGGTGAGTTCGGCGCACAGACCCGCCTCCTTTCATCATCATTGTCTTCGCTGAAGCCTTTCTCTGCGGTTTCCAGACGGCGTGCTGATGTACACGCGGGTCTCGCCTCCCCTCAGGGTGCCGCGCAGCAGGGACGAGGTCGGCTCTCCAGCACCCGAACCCCCACCTCCAGGTCTGTCGGTTTGGGAGCGTGGAACCACAGTGACCTCCTGTCTGGGACCTCTTCACAGGTGAACTCCATCCTGCAGCAGTTCCACAACAACCAGGGTCACCACGGCCACGGCATCTGCCAGCGAGCCATCACCAAGCACTTCTACTGGGCCAGCATGACCCGCGACCTGGCCCGCTGGATCTCCAGCTGCCACACCTGCCTGACCCGGACCAAGAGGAAGTGGCTCCGCTGCAGCGTCTCCACCTGCACCAACTGCTGCGGGCCGGTGGAGCGCGGCCTGGGTCTCACCTTCCACAAGTAGGAGCATGTCAAAGAGTGGAGGAGGGGGGACGGGGTGGGTGGGTGGGGGGGATCCGGCATCCAGAACAAAGCCCGTCTGGTGTTTCGGGCACCGATAACACTCAAAAAGGTCAAAGACCGAACTTGCTGTGATAATTAGACGGCGTTAACATTCGGTAATGGACTAAAATCCTTTTGACTTTTTTTTCCATGATATTTTTCGACTAGAGAACTGACTTTTTTTTCGAAACATTTGGACGTGTTATTTTTTTACTTTACTTTTTTTACTATCAATTTTTGACTTTAATATTTTATATTTTCTAGATGACATTTTTCAATCGACTAAATGTTTTTTTACTTTCTTTACATTGACTTTTTAAAAACATTTTTGGTTATATCTTTAAACATTTTTTCCATGAAATTTATTGACTGAACATATTTCTTTTGTCAGTTATATTTTTAAGTTAAGTTTTTTTCGACTACATTTTGCTTTCATGACATTTATTGACCCAACACATCAACTTTTTTTCAAGCATTTATTGGCGTAATATTTTTATTTGGTTTGATATGGTATTTTTCAATCTAATTTCTTTTTACATTTGATTAATTTAATATTTTTTTGACCTAAAATTTTAGACTATTTTTGCATGACATTATTTTACATGTATATATATTTTTTTCGATTACATTTTTCAATCAAATAGTTTTTTCAAAACATTTTTTGACCTCATACTTTTCGACTTTTTTTGACATTGACCCAACGTATTTGGACTTTATTTTCAGAACATTTAGACCTAATAGTTTACTTTCTTTTCCAAGATGTTTTTCGATCTAAAATATTTTGTTTTAAAAAACCATTGACCATTTCCCCGTGACGTTCATTTACCGAATAAGTTTTAACCTTTAATAAAAACATTGTTTACTTATTATTATTTTACATTGTTTTCCTTTTCGACTTGACATTTTTTGACCTAAAATATAGATTTGAACATTTAATCCTTATGTAAGGTTTGTCCTTGTTAAATCATGCTCTATAAATTAAAAGATTCATGAGGTTTTAAATAATGTTGAATCACAAGTAATTTGTTCAACAGTTTACTTAATTAAAAGTTTACTTGATTAAACTCCGGATTTCGCTATCTGAAGATCAAAATAACCTTCTAACTGTGAGACCAGGTGATGCTTTTAAAGGGTCACCGCCTCGCCTCCATGAGGTGAACTACGTCACTTCCTCCGCCCCCCCCCCTCCCAGGTTCCCCCTGTATGACCCCGCCCTGCTGGCCCGCTGGCTGAAGGTGGTGGGACGTCCCAACTGGCACCCACGGCTGGGCTCCTCCGTCTGCTCCACCCACTTCACCGAGGACTGCTTCGACCGCAGCGGGGAGAAGGTGTCGGTCCGGCCGGATGCCGTGCCCACGCTGCTGGTGCACGGCGGTGGTGCGGTGAGGTTTGGGGGGGATTTGGGGGGAGGGTGGGGGGGCGAGTGAGGCGACAGGAGCTTGAGTTGTGTTCTTTCCTCCAACAGACTCCGGCCGAAGGACCGACTCCGCCTGTAGGGGAGGAGGTACTAACCACCATTACTGGGGGGATCTAACCCCCCCGCCTCCCCATGTGGTGTTCTGTTCTGCATTCTCACCGTCTCTGTCTGCCGGTCAGGCCTATTTCGCCAAGTACGACGCCGTGGAGCTCTACCTGAGCAGACGCACCTACCCCCCGGGGCTGAGCTACGTGGAGAAGAACACCTTCAGGAGGTTCTGCAAGCAGTTCTCCATCAAAGGTGTGTTGTTTATTCCCTCAGTAAACATTGTAAACATGAGTTCGTGGTCTCAGTCTCTAGTTTCAAGTCTTCATACTAATGAAGCCTCCACTTGGTAACGTTCTCCCAGACGACGCGCTGCACATCGCCAGGGGCGACCGGGTGCGCTTGGTTTTGAGGAGCCGGCAGCAGGTGGAAGCCGCCCTGACGGATTACCACAACGAGCTGAACCACCTCGACCTGGACAAGTGTCTCCGGCTGCTCAACGAAAGGTGAGCGGGACTCCGGTCGAAAAATACTGTTTAACATATATATAAACATATATATATTAGATCTTTGTTTTACAAGTTTGTGTATTTTCAGCCTCATTGAGCTGATTTTTGTACTGAACCTTAAATTGATGTGCAAAATGTATTCAGTGTAATACCTGCTGAACAGTATGAATACTATTAGACGTATTAACCCAAACAAAGAATCTTCACCTTCTTGCAACCACATGTTCATTCCTTGTATTATTGATGAAGCCTCATTACATCTGCAAGTTATTTGTTCCTTTAATAAACAACTGAACAATACACATTATAGAAAGTATTCAACGTTTTGGCACCAACAGAAGATTTGTTTTCAGGTTTCTTGTATTATATTTCCATCTGATTTAACCCTGGAGGTGAAAATGCTGTTTTCATTTCATCACACGACATCAGGTACTTCTGGAAAACCATGAGGAGTGACGTGCTGCAGTGGATCAACAGCTGCTCTCAGTGCAGCAGGAGGAAGAGACCAGCCCACCAATCAGGGCCCAGAAAGCGTCTGGAGGCGATGACATCACCAGCAACACCTGACCACGTGGACAGGTAGTAGTAGTAGTAGTAGTAGTATATATTCACCGCTGTCGGCACCCTCTGAATGCCGCCGCGTGCGTCCTGTTCCTGTGACAGCGAGGATGACGAGGGCGGTGCTGCTGAAGCCGATGAAGGGGGCTGCGATGAAGAGCAGCAGCCGCGTCCGACTCCGCAGGGAGGTTTCTCGGCGGCAGACGAGCAGGTCGACACAAAATACACCAACAAGCTCAAATGCTACATGTGTAAATGCTAAAACACTCACGTTCTGCCTCTGGTGTGATTCCTAGGAGGACGCTTCGCCCCCCCAGCCTGCGGCTCCCATCACCCCCCAGCCCAGAATCCCCATCCTGCTCCATCTAAGGACTCCCATCGGCTTCCAGCCCAGAATGCCCATAGTCCTCCGGAAAGGGACCCCCGACGGCCCCTTTGTGGCCCGGCTCCTGCCCGTCGAGACTGCGACTCCCCCGCAGCGCGAGACGAAGGAGACGAGCTTTGGCAAAGACCAGGACCAGACCAGACCTCCTCCTGGGTCGCGTCCTCCGCCGGAGCGCCCGGCTCAGCACGGACTCCCGCAAGCGGCGAGCGAGCAAAAACGGCCGATGACCCTCTGCATCCAGCGGCGGGTGAAGAAGCAGCGAGACCCGCAGGCGGCGTCTCCGGCTAAGCGGAGGTCCTGCGGCGGCCTGGAGCCTGTGGTGGCCCCGAGCACCAAACCCTGGCCCGTCTTCACCATCGCCGGCTCCGCCCCGGTGCGGCTGGCCGAGCCCCTTCCTGAGGTCGGCAGGTGAGTAAAAACACTCGACTTCCTGTTGTGAAGAGCTTCATGAACTGCATTCTGTGCGGTGACCAGCAGGGGGCGACTCCTCTGCTCCCATAGACGTCTATGAGGAAATGACTCTACTTCTCTGTAGTGACCAGCAGGGGGCGACTCCTCTGCTCCCATAGACGTCTATGAGGAAATGACTCTACTTCTCTGTAGTGACCAGCAGGGGGCGACTCCTCTGCTCCCATAGACGTCTATGAGGAAATGACTCTACTTCTCTGTAGTGACCAGCAGGGGGCGACTCCTCTGCTCCCATAGACGTCTATGAGGAAATGACTCTACTTCTCTGTAGTGACCAGCAGGGGGCGACTCCTCTGCTCCCATAGACGTCTATGAGGAAATGACTCTACTTCTCTGTAGTGACCAGCAGGGGGCGACTCCTCTGCTCCCATAGACGTCTATGAGGAAATGACTCTACTTCTCTGTAGTGACCAGCAGGGGGCGACTCCTCTGCTCCCATAGACGTCTATGAGGAAATGACTCTACTTCTCTGTAGTGACCAGCAGGGGGCGACTCCTCTGCTCCCATAGACGTCTATGAGGAAATGACTCTACTTCTCTGTAGTGACCAGCAGGGGGCGACTCCTCTGCTCCCATAGACGTCTATGAGGAAATGACTCTACTTCTCTGTAGTGACCAGCAGGGGGCGACTCCTCTGCTCCCATAGACGTCTATGAGGAAATGACTCTACTTCTCTGTAGTGACCAGCAGGGGGCGACTCCTCTGCTCCCATAGACGTCTATGAGGAAATGACTCTACTTCTCTGTAGTGACCAGCAGGGGGCGACTCCTCTGCTCCCATAGACGTCTATGAGGAAATGACTCTACTTCTCTCTTGATTTATTCCCTCAGTAAACATTGTAAACATGAGTTTATGTCTCAGTCTCTAGTTTCAAGTCTTCTTCAACACAACATGATGTTCATTTAGTGATTTATGGTCCATTTAGAGTCAAACAGACCATGAAGCAGGGGACGCTTTAGGGCGGGGTTACATGCTGATTGACAGGTCTGTCTCTACCAAAGACGTAAATGGTCACTTCCTGTTCACTAATTGTAAAAAAACAAGATGGTGTCTTCCTTACAAAGGCCTCCACCCATTCTAAACAGTCAGAGGATCTATTGTGTTGATTTCCGTGTGTGCGTCGGAGCAGCACCGCTCCGTTGGCGAGGCCCGGGGGCCTCCAGGCCCGGACCGTCATCCAGCAGTGCACCGCGGCGAGGGTGAAGATCCGACCGGCGCTGGACGGAGCCGCCGCTCAGTGGGCCGAGGTGAGCGTGACGCGTCTCTACCGGAATCTGCTTCACGCGTCCATGGCTGAACTTCTGGGATCCTTTTTAACTTTTTATTTAGAGGTTCACATTCCAGACGGCTTCAACTGTCCTTCACTCAGTGGATGAGAACAAATATGTGCTTGTATCGACTCACCGTATCTATTTTAAATAATCGTGTGTATTTGAGTGATAAACTTTTAGCTCCTCATGAAGAAGACACCGGTGATGACATCATCTGTGTGTCCCTCAGATCCAGGAGGGGATGGTGGTCTACGTCTGCTTCCTCCACGGAGCCACCGAGGACGTCGCCCATCAGATGGGTGAGCCGGCTTCTTTTTGCCCATCAGGCTTCACGCCACAAAACGCCGTAACAACTCGTTTTGTTGATCTTCTGGACAGCCGGCAGCCTGATGACCACCAGACTGTTCCGCAAGGACTCGGGCCACTCGGTGTCGGTGCTCGACCTCCCCGGGAGCGTCCTGTTGGTGCCCCAGGACTCCCTGCTGGGGGAGCCGCTGCCCAGGAGGCGGGTGCAGTACCGGGGGGGCTGCGAGCTGTGGCGCGGCGCCCAGCTCTTCTCCAGCCTGGTGGCCGCCTGCAGGGACTTGATGGACGGCTCGGCCAAGTGCGCCAAGGCGGGCGTGGCGGTGGAACAGGGCGTCTACGGGCAGCGGCAGGAGATGGTGCTGAGCGCCGCCGAGCCGATGACCCTCCTGCTGGAGTTCTGAATTAGAAGGGTCAACATCACTCAAACCTGTTGATTTAATCATTTCTACTTTAGAGTGCCATTTAATAATACTAGTTCATATATATATATATAATATATATATGTTCACTGTACAGTAAGAATTGTGCCACCAAGTCCTGTAATAAAAAATAATATAAAATGTTTTTTTTGGGTGGGGGGTGTCATCTTTAATGAGATGATTTGATCTAATTCATTAAAACATCTAACAAAATTAACAAGGAATCCAAAAGACAAACATAACTAGCATAACTTAGCTTTTCATTTAAAAGTTTTTATTTAATCAAGAATATTCGTCATGTCAGCAAATATTTTCCATCAATCTTCACACCGCTTATCCAGGCAGCCAATCGCAGGGCGACACAGGGACACACTCACATTCCCTCAGCACGTCTCTGGACTGTGGGAGGAACCGGAGAACCCACGCAGACATGGGGAGAACATGCAGACTCCACACAGAAAGGCCGCTGGGCGGAACCAGGACCTCCTTGCTGTGAGGCGACGGTGTTAACCACCACCGCACATTTATTTCCCCGTGATTTCATTTCAATGTCCTGCATACGTTCATCCAAGTTCCCCATCAATGACATATTAACCCGCTTTACGAGCAATAAAATTAAAAGAATAAGCATCAAGAAAATAATCTTTCAAGTCTCTCAGCTTTACGTAAAGCTGCTGCTGACTGACAGTCCGGCTCCATTTATTGACAAAGTCTCTGCTGAGAAATAAATAAAATAGATTCATTACTTCTCATCCTGTTTTGTCTCTTTTTAAAGTTTGACAGAAAACAATTATCATTTGGTAATAATAAAATTAATTAAGTCACTTTTTGGATTTAATTCAATGATAATACAAATAATCACTTTAACATTTAACATATCCAATAAAAAAAGATGATCAAAAATATAAAAAAGGAAGACGATTAAACAAGCAGATTAATGTCAGCTCTTCACGTGAGCATCCCCTCTATTATTATATTTCCAATAAACTAAACTTCTTGTATTGATATTTGTGCTTAATTTAGTACCATTATTACTAAATATTATGAACTTCATCCGCACGGATTCCATCCGTCCACGCGATCAATAAACTAAAGGCAGAACTTCGTGCAGATGTTCCACATTAGAAGTTCATCTTCACATCTCATGAGAACATGAATGTCTGAACCGCGTCACAGTCCTCTGGGCCTCTGTGGACTTTTCATTTTTAAAAAGGGGCGTTGAGGTAAAAACATGGCGGCCTTTCTTCTCTGCTCGGACACGTGTTCGGGCTCTGTAGAGGATCCGGGATGGAGACATGATGTCTGGAGATCCTCAGCAGCTCCGGTTTCCCGGCTCTTGTGGCGACTCCTTCTTCTTCTTCAGGAGGAATAAAAGTAATTAAATCCTCCCCCTCCGTCAGTCGCCCTCCCACACGCAGTCGCACTCCCTCAGCGGGCTCCTCTGGCGCATGGTGGTGATGACGGTGATGCGGTTCTCCGAGAGCTCCCGCAGCTGCTTGATGAGCTCCTTCACGCAGGGGCTGGGCCAGGGGAGCCCGTTCAGGTAGTCCCGCAGGATGAAGGAGCGCTCCACCAGCAGCTCCAGCTGCACCAGGTGGGGCAGCCGGTGGAGGCTCAGCAGGTCCTTCTCCGGCTCTCGGCGGAAGAACCTGAGAGGGGGGCGGGTTCAATGAGGGTACCGATAGAAACTCTCCAAAATCTAAACAATTCCGATTCAAAATTTAAAAAAAATGTAATATACAATTATTGTTTAGGTTCAAAGTGATCATTAAATCTTAAAATCAATCCTAGAGAAGCCGGACTGATCATTGATTAGAACCAAGGAAGCTTAAATCTGAGTCAAGTAGTCGCACAAACACATCAGGACACCAGCTGTGTGTGTGTGTGTGTGTGTGTGTGTGTGTGTGTGTGTCCGTGTGTGTGTGAGCACCACCCAAGCGCCTTTAAATGCTTCACCACATAATACTGTGGGTCCCTGTGGCGCGTGGACCGACCCCTCACCGTATCCGGAGCGTCCTGAGCTGGGGGAACAGCATGGGGATGCGTCTGCACAGGCTGCCGCTGGAGCGGTTCTGCTCGATGTCCAGGTGCTCCAGCGCCGGCACCTTGGGCGCGATGGAGTCCATGTCCTTCAGTGTTATGGCCACGCGCAGCGTCAGCCGGGTCACGCTGGACGGGATGGTGGTGGTGTAGACGGCGAGGGAGTTACCGCCTGGGGGGGGGCGGCAGGTATAGTAGAAATATTTAGCCTCGAGCTGAGGGCATCTGCACATCTGGATGACAAAAGCATCCTTAGCGAGCGGCTCACCGATGATGGCGAGTGTCTCCAGCTGCCGGAGGGGGCTCAGCCAGGACGGGAGGCGACACTCGACGCCCTCTCTGATGTACCTGTAGCGGACGGTCAGCGACCTCAGCGAGGTCAGGCTCCTCAGCGCGTGCTGCGGCAGGATGGTTTCTGGGTAGTCGACCAGCTCCAGGCTGGTCAGCGCCGGGCCGCCGTACCGGGCCGCTCCTGCAGGACCGAGGAGGAAGAGTGGCTGTTTTCCTTTTATATCCCAGCAAATACAATATATTCGGGTCAGTTTGTGATATTTATTAGAAATATTATTAATGGAAAACACAGATTTCCTTATAATATAAATAATCAGTCAACGCCCGTGATCTGAGAATGGTGCTAAGCATGCAGCGAGGAAGAGGACGGGTCCACGCACGGGCGGTCGTGTCTCTGGCTCACCTGGATGCTCCGGGTCCGGCGGGCTGAGGTAGTCCTCGCACAGCGGCTCCGGCGGCTCCCCCCTCATCCCCCACGACAGGTGCGTCAGCTGCTTCAGGCTCAGCAGCAGCTCGTGGAAGACGTCGCGGGGCACCGGCCGCGCGGCGTCCGGCCCGCGGGCGTCGCCCTGCTGGTGGAACAGCAGGTGGCGCAGGTTGACCAGGTGCGACGCGGCGCGGACGAACCCCGCCGCGCACGGCAGCCGCACGTCGCACACGCTCAGGCGCGTCAGCCGCAGGCGCAGCTGCGCGCCCAGGTTCCGGCCGAGCATCGGCTCGTCCCAGGTGGCGTTGCGCACCCCGACGTCCCTCAGGCCGGGGAACCGGGTCAGGTTCTCCAGGTACTTCGTCTTGTAGGCCCGGCCCCCGCCCACGAACACCACGGCGGTGAGGCTCGGCAGGAACTTGACGAGCCGCCGCCACTCCTTGCGCCGCAGGTGTCCCACCGCCACGCGCGTGAGCCGGCGGCAGTTCAGCGTGTCCCAGAAGCCGTAAGTGTAGCGGCGCAGGTCGGACAGCAGCACCGTGTGGTCCCGCCACAGCGCCGGGTGGTCCGCCAGCCGCTTCAGGTGGCGGCAGCAGGCGCGCACCGCGTGCTTCTCCTCGGTGCCCAGGTAGCTGAACACGCAGAGCCAGACCTCGGGCGGGAGCTGAGGCAGCGCCTCCATCCCCCCCCCCCCGCGGGCTAGCGGCTAGCGGCTAGCGGCTAGCGGCTAAACGCGCGCCGCTACATGTACGAAACGCGTCAGTAGTGTTCGCTGATGCGACCGAAGCGGCAGGAAACCTGGACGCCACCGTTTGTTTACTAGTCGGTAGACGCGTATTAGCTGCGCCGGCGGCTGCGTCGCTTGGTGATGACGCGTTTTGTTTCCCTAAAAGAAAGTGCGCATTTCCCTTTATTTAGAAAGGGTCGAACGTTTGTGATGGAAACTGTATCCATGGTTATTGTGTCCCAACATCTCCAGGAAGTATCTAAAATAACGTGTTTAATGAGCATTTATTTGAATCATAATGAATCTCTTAAGTTAATATTATTTCAATGGAAAATCTATTCATAATTGAACGTTGGCTTAATTAAGATAATATTCAGGATTCTAGATTGTATTGTAATTGCCTGAAGAACCAAAGCTTGCATGAATAGAAATGGATATAAAATTGGATTATGTCAATCATTTTGTGGACTAAGAAAAGCATAAAACATTTGGAAGTGATCTAGAAGTTTGTGAACAGAAAAGAATGTTAATACAACTACAGCGGATGAAATAGTTTAATCTTTTTCATTTGTTGATGCAACCTAATACATATAAATTAAAAGAAACCATAACAGAACTCCCCATTGATTTGAGAGAGCGTAAAAGAACAGGTTAGCGGTCGACACAGGAACGGTCAAAGGTCGCGAGGAGAAGAGGGGAAGACAGACAAAGAAAATCTCTGCATCATTGGTGGATTTCTAGAACCAAGTGTTCCCTTGTTTGATGAAGCCACCGTTCCTCAAACTGCTGCAGACATTCCCTACATTTACCAGCTGTGTTCCAAACACAGGAATGTGTTTTGTGTCCAAAATCTTCTCCTGGAACCGTAAAATGTGACTTTTCTAACACTGGTTTGTTTTCTGCAGCGGCTTGACTTTCTCTTCTAATCTCCCACAATGCAATGCACAGACAGGAGGCCGACGGAAACGCTTCTAAACTATCCAAATTAATTTCAATGTGCGGTATGGAATTCACCCCCCCCCCCACCCACGTGTGGTAAAGACTTTACCCCCCCACCAACACACGTGAGCACGCCCACCTCTGCACACAGAGAAGTTCAAACACGACTAAACGCTCATCTGCTGAAAGTGTCAGTGAATCCTGCCCTTAACGAAGGAGTCGGCTCATTGACGAGACCCGTCTCGAGTCCAGAGGAAGAACTTTTAGCATGTGGACACCAGTCATCCGTCTACTAAAAAAAAAAAAAATGAAAATACTAAAAGAAACATGGAGGACAGAGACGAGTAGAAGGGGAACTAGATCTGAATGAGTAAAAAGGAAGAACGTAGTGTGTGAATGAGTGCCGAGGATGTTTAATTAAAGAGCGTCATGAAGACACTGAGGTTTACAACCAACCCAGAGAGACCAGGAGGAAGAGAGTATTAATGTTTGCAGCCCTGTTCAACATTCATAGAGCGTTTTTATACACAAGCCGATGGGCTTCGGTTTTACAAAGCTCGTAAATGTGAAGAAATTCATCAGCTTTTTAACGCCATCAGCACAGCGTCCGCCGCACTTCTCTGGATCTGAGCAGGAGACGTTATCGTCGTGTCCCATGAGTCTCATCAGAGGCCCGGAGACACGCTCAGTCACTTCAGTAGTCATTCGTCTTCGTTCCAAGGCAGAAACCGGTGTTTGTCCGAATTCTTTCAGTCCCCCCCCCCCAAAAAAAAAAAAAAAAAAACTCCCTCATCTTTGGTCCTCTTCTACTGCGACGGCGAGAACGTCAGGACCATCCACCCGATCACGAAGTAGAAGAGGAACACCGGGTACACCACCAGCGCCTTGCGGTTGGCCGGCTGGCTGTCGGCGAGGAAGGCCGTGGAGGCGAAGGTGGACCAGCCGAAGGACGCCGTCACCACCGCCAGCCGCACGGCGAAGCTGACCGGCCCCGAGCCGGCCACCAGGACGATCCGGCACACGGCCATGGCCGCCGTCAGGGGCAGGATGCAGTAGCCCAGCACACACAGGCTCTGGAAGAAGGAGATGGTGCCCCCCAGCAGCTTGGAGTTGAGGGTGATGATGATGGAGCCGAACCAGACGATGACGAAGACCTGCGCGGGGAAAAATAGACGTCAGCGAGGAGTCGGAGGAGAGATCTGATACGTTAAATAAGAAACATGCGGGTTTGGAAGAGGAAATGAAAAAGGTCGTGTTTCTTGCATGTCGCGGGTTTTTCTTTCTTTATCTCGTGCAATAACGAATAGAATATGTGGACTTTGGGCTGCGAGGTCGGACAAAAATTAAAACAGCTTGACGACACGACCTTTGGCTGTAGAAGCGGATGTATTCTTTACATTCTGACATTTTATTTATTTATAATAATTATTATTGTCTTTAGTTCCTGATTAAATCTGCAATTAATTAAATGGCAAAATCACATGTGGTAAAATAATAAATAGTTTTAGTCTGCAGGTCCCCGAATGTTATCAGCCTTGAATGTAAATCAATCACAAGCGCAGCAGCGGACACGGTATCGGTGCGGGGACGTAGGTCGGTGGAGCAGAAGCGCTCGTGTGAGGCCGACGGGCCCCCGGGTACCTCGGCGAACTGCGGGCCGCCCTGGTAGTCGCTGTCGGCCGCGCCGCCCTGCAGCAGCAGCGCGAGCGTCACGCAGAGCAGCAGCGGGCCCCACAGGTCCCAGTCGCGCAGCAGAGCCGCGCTGCGCTTCGGGTACAGGACGTGGACGAACTTCTTCCCCACCGCGCGCAGGTCCCGCAGGACGGTCTCGCGCACCGGCTCGTCGAGCGTGGAGAACTCGTCGTCCCGCCGCGCGGAGGGCCCGACGGGCACGGAGATGTCGCCCTCCACCGCGATGTCGTCCGAGATGGAGACGTCCGACAGCCCGGCGAAAGGTCTGCTGGCCTCGTCCGATGCCGCCATTTTGCGTCCGGAGCGGTCGGCTGTCTCAGCGCGGGGGCCGTCGGTTAGTCCCGGAGTTCAGACGACGCCGGCGGAATCCATTTACTGGATTAAAACACAGAACGGAATCCGGAGCGGACGATGTTCCGCTGACACCAGTCGATTGCGTTCCAGTTGATCCAGTTTCTCTGGCTGGTCGGTGGCAATCTGCAGCTCCACGTCAGCCGAGGGTTGTTTACTTCCGCAGGACGTGAGTCACGCATATCCGGCTGGTGCGTTCAGGTACACAACCAGAATCAGCTTTATGAAACCCTCGTGGATTCCGAAAGACATTGAGGACTGTTTTATCCCTCGAACCAACATATGCAATTAAAACGATTAAAGATTTAGATATTATGTGTTTCTGTGTGTGTGTAAGTGATCATGTCAAACCGTAACTAAAAACGGAATATCATAATTAGACAAATGGGACTTTCACGGTGCTTGTGAAGGCATTACAAAGGCAGGCGAAGACGTCGTGTACTGATGACGCACTAAACAGTCGACGGTCGTTGTCGAGTCGTGTGTGTTGTCTACATCATACACTCTTATTTTAGTCGTTTTTAATACTTTTAATTCGTTTTAACGGCTGCTGGGTGGAGGCGGCGGCCGTGAGATGGAGTTCTGTGTTGAGGAGGTGAAGTCGGACTGCGTGGAGCTGCTGAGCCGCTTCCAGACATCCGACTCCGTCCGCTTCCAGACCTTCTCCAAAATATGGAGAGAAATGAACTTCTCTGAAATATTTTAGTAAGTTTAGCAATAATGTATCATCTCATTTTCAAAGTGGCGGTGACAAAGCAACTGGGTAGATTTCATTGTTTGCACTCAAGAACAATCTCGAGGTATTTGTACATTTTCTGGGACGTATTTTTATCATCTTTAAATTCAGACGATTCATACAAAACATAATCAACAAATATGATGAATTCAAAGAAAGTACAAAAGTGCTAGAATCTAAATATACTTAAATTACTTGTAATTTGTTGTGCTGGGATCAAAATAATTTAGGCATTAATGTGTTTTAACTTTGTTAGCTGAGTGACTTGATCAGTTGTTTTCCTCAGCGTGCCACATGTTGTTGTTGTTGTTGTTTTGCAGCGGCACTGTGAACCACGGAGAGCAGCGAGCGTTCTGCCGTCTCATTCTGGACACCACGTCCAGCTTCTTCATGCCTCCGTACAGCTTCCAGATCCGAGTGGGAGGACTTTACCTGCTGTACAGCTTGTATCACAGTCAGACCAGCTCGCCCCCAGAGCAGGTCAGAGGTCACCACACTGTCCCCACGGCGTCGTCCACGCGTTCCGAATGAAACGTCCCTGACGGGAGGTTTTCTTGCTGTGTGTCTGGCTGCAGATCCGTCTGGCGCTGAAGGACTGGAAGGACGTGAAGAAGTTTGAGAAGGACGCTGTCGATGCTCAGCACCACGACGTCGTTTACATCCTCCGAAAGCTGATGTTCCAAAAAGCTTTCGTCTTCGCTGCCATGCCCGTTGCTGTGAGCTGACGTCAACACACAACACTGGAGCTTCATTTTTAGCCCTCCAGTTGTTTTTTACTCCCAGCCGCGGGATTGAAAAGAGAACATCCCGTTAGCTCCGGGGATCTTTCCATCCAGGCCGGAGAGCGTTCTGAGAAAAGGAATTATGTTAGGAGTAATAAACGGTTTTAATGGAAATACAGTCAAGTGATTGACTCCTTTCTTTCTTCCTCTCCGGCCAGCTGAGCTTCAAGAAGAAGAGGAAGTTGCAGAGATCGGTTCCGTGCGAGCAGTTCATGGAGCGGCCGTCTCGTCCACAGGAGCTCATCAACATCGACCTGCTGGAGGTGAGCCGAAAACTCGACTCTTTTAAAAATCTCACTTTTGAAAGAGTTTAGTTAAGCGTGTTGTTGTTTTTTTTGACCGTTGCAGGAATTGTCCAACGTCGAGGAGATCTACGGGAAGCTGAAGACGTCTGTGTCTTCGGCCTTAGAGCAGTCGGAGTCCTCCCTGAACCTGGTCTGTAAAAGCTTGGCCCCGCAGCTACGCAGCACTGTGGTGGATTTCTACCAGTGGCAGCAGAGGAGGGTGAGACCTTCGTTCACATGAAACTCCCTGATTAGAAATGCGATGCTTTAAATTAATTTTGTGTATTACATTCTGGACTGTCACTGCGGACGAAAAGTCCAAAAGTGACCAGCTAACTTCTATTCCTAACCACTTCTCCTTGAACACTTTTCCTCCTGCGTTCCTTCGGTAAAGGAAGGTCCCGTGTTTCCTATGATAAAGGAGCTAATAAAGGAAGCATTGAAGCAGCTTCCCTCAGCATTTGGAGAATTCAACAGTTCTTCAGGGTTATTTCCCTCTGAGTAACCTTCATACGATAAATGTGATGTCTTGTCAGGGTGTTCCGAGGACAGATGACGGCGGTGGCGAGGGGACGTCGTCCCAGCAGGAGGTGAGTTACACTTGTTTAAACTGTGACTAAGGGGTTTGAAGCGTCACTGATGCACCTGGATTCTTCTGAAGGACATTAGATACTCAAACTGTCATGAAGTGCTGTACTGCTAACCTTGCCCAGAGGGCGGCGCCGTTGACTCACTGCCTGGTTTGTGTTCTCAGTGCTCCAATAGAGCCCAGCTCCTCGCCTCCATCAAATCAAAGGCCTTTGGAGAAGCCACAGAGGTTTGTGTTTCATGTTATCTCATCAAAAAGATCCAAGAATCATTTAATGTGTTTTCTGCTAAACGTCATCGCGTACCTGCATCTGTCAGGCCCCCAAGTCGCGGCGCCATCGTCAGGTGGAGGTGGATTCCACGGGTAACTCGGCCGGACCCTCCAGCTCGTCGGGTTATTCTAGAGCGAAGAAAATGTCACTCAAAGCCAGAACCTATCAGAACATATACGTCTCAGGTAAGTCCCTCCCACACATGTTTGGATCTGTCTCGTCGCCTGAATGTTTCATCTAGAAAAGAATCCTCACCTGCTGCGACTCTCTTGCCGTCAGGTGACTCGTGGAATGAAAGCCCGGAGACGACTTGCATCCATCGTCTCAGCGCGCTGGACTTTGGTCCTGAAGGTACACAACCTAACAAAACACACACAGTTACTACAACTGTTTGTATGCATTCTGTGTGTGTGTAAACCTGCTGCATTCACAAACAAAATGAACGTATCTTATAATGTTCAAACGTTGATATTTATCTGCTTGTTTCTTTTCTTTTGTCCCCACAGAGAAAAAAAAAATGTACAACAAATTCCACTGGTGATGAAGACGGTTCGGACGTCCACCTGCATCCTGATGCACATGATGTGTTATTGTTGTTTTTACATTTCATGAAGTTGTAACCTGTTCTTTTAATGAGCTGTCTTCTTTACAGCCGCCCCTGTTGAAAATGTTCTAATGTAATGTAAGTCAGAGATTAAAATGCCTTTGACAGTAAAGAAAACCTGATGTTAGTTTTGTCTCTTAACTTAGAGACATTTCATGTAAATAACCATGAATTCATTTCTGGGAAACTGTTGTAACTGGATCTCTCTTCTCCAGCTTTCCTGGTGTTTTTGAAGATTTTAGGAAGTTTCTCAGTTTTATATAAAAGTATATAAAAAATGTATTTTTTGTCTTTGTGTGATATTTGATTCAGACCAATTAATTCACGTATATGTCGTATTGAATGGGTGAAAGTGTGTGGATGTCCCTGTTTGTCATTGCTGGAGGTGATTCTTGCTTTAAAGCTTCATTACCTACTTTAACAATAACAATAACTTATTGACTTTTAGTTGTTCTTCTTGTAAACATTTGGTAAGTGTCATAGAACTGTTTATTTTACAACTTGTAATTGAGACGGTAAAAACAGACATAGATCATATAAAATACCTTAATTAAAACTATGTAGTATTTTTATAATGACCTTCAAATGAATT
Source organism: Gasterosteus aculeatus (assembly GCF_964276395.1). Lineage (NCBI taxonomy): Eukaryota > Metazoa > Chordata > Actinopteri > Perciformes > Gasterosteidae > Gasterosteus > Gasterosteus aculeatus. The sequence continues at coordinate 1,120,224 of NC_135703.1, forward strand.
GTTGATTATAATTAATTGATTCTTGTATTTCATGCATTTAAATATGTAATTTATACTTTGCTAAAATGGGATTTCCACTCCAGCCAAAAGCTCTCTTATTACTAGCCTCGTTAGCTAGCCTTAAGCCTAGCGTAGCATAGCTGGCTTTTTAATCTGTTTCTGTGACTGTATTTAGCAAATATTACTTATTTGGAATAAATAAAGTGGTAAAATCTACGCCTTTGAATGATTGGAGAAATGTAACGTGAGTAACGTTAGCTTAATTAGCTAAAGCTAGCAGTGGAAATCTGGTTACTTTCTTGTATTTGGCTTTTCTTTCGTTTGTGAACGGATTTAGTTTTCACAAAACATTTGTATTGGATCATTTTGTATAATATAACACAGAGCTGCCAACTTTTCAAAAAACCTTGGAGTGAGATTTTGTCGGGGGTGACCAAAATTTTGCCGCGCACGCAGCCACACACGTTGGTGGCTCAAATATCAGGAAATTGGAATTCATTTGGCGTAGTACCCATGTTGTACGCTGCATTCTGGTGGTTTGTGGGGCCCAAAGTCGTTGATGAGGCGGCCTACAGGAGATGGACAACATTGGTTACATACTGTGAAGCAAAGACGTAGCTGATGGTCCACCCCCAGGACATTTTGGTTTAAGTAGATGTTATTTCATGCATTCTCGTGGATTTTTGGGTGGTATGCCTGAACTTATTCTGATTTATGTTCATCTGCTCATGACTTGTTGGGCCTTCTAGACTTGAGCTGAACATTCAACCAGAAAACTATTGCTGTGCCTCAATGACTGTCTATGTACCACAATATAGCCTAATTAATAGACCTGTGTTTAAGATTAGACCAATTTAGGTTGATTGACATTTTGATTACAATGGTATTCAACTAATTCTTAACTGAAACCTAACCTATATTGTTAATAATTGTATTCTTAAGAGCACTTAATGATTTATGTTCAGCAAAAAATGACACAAGTTTAGTTAGGGAAAAATATTTTTCATTATCAAACAAAAAAGTGCAACAAATAAAGTGCTTAAAGTGCTTAAACAGTAGCCTTTCAAAGCAAAACAATGGATACACATAATATAAATACACATAAATAAAATAACAAAAAATGAGGTATTAAGAAGGAGATCACACGCACAAACACAACAAATAATTTCTTTCAAGATTTAAAGTTTAAGAGAGTGAGTACTTAATTGAACCACATGTCATTAACATACCTTAGTCTTTGCTCCTCCTGAGTTTCTCCCGCGGTTGTGTCTGTTTGAAAATCTTCTTCTGTTGCTAACTTCGGGACTCTTTGGGGTAAATAGGACGTCTATGCAGCGAATGGGTTTACAGATGCGCTCCTTAGCGCCATCTATTGTCGGGGAGTTTGAAAAGGAACGAACGCGCTTCGGCCCAAAATCAGATTTTTTTTTTTGCCGTGAGAAATTGGTTGTGTGGCGTGAGTGCGTGTGAAAACATGCAAAAGCGTGTGTCACACGGCGAAACCGTGAGAGTTGGTAGGCCTGTATAACACGCACACATAGGTGCGTTTTTGCCTCATCTGCGTCTTAAATAACATTATATATATAACTTAATTATTTATTTGTTTTTGTGGGGCAGCGCTGATGGATGAACAGTTCAAAGACCATGGGATAAATATCCTTACGGGCAAATCTCCCTTATCTTTCCGAAATTGGACGAGTCTAAGCAATTTATGTCATGGCCCTAGGACACACATCGCTAAGTGAACCTGTTTTGTTGTTTGCTTTTGGTTATTTCTCTATGAAATGGTAAAAAACAAACAGAGGCGGGAGGAACCCCGTTAAGGTTTGATCGTTCCTACAGCACCTGAAGGCGGCATCGTTCCCCGCTGTGTGTGCGGATTCCTGCGCGTCTGGAGGATGAAGAGCGGCGGGGACGCTGCTGCTGCTGCTGCTGCTGCCTCGGTTCCGCTGGCGGTTTGAGGGGGAAAAAGACGCAGCCATGGCCTCTGACAGTAAGTACGGCGGTTGCCTGCGTGGTTGATCCCCCCCCCCCCCCCCGCGTCGGGGCCGGAGGATGGAGCCGTTCTCCGGCTCTCCTCCTGCTTCTTCATGGAGTGTGACTGAGTGCGACAGGACGCGTTCAGGCCAGCTGACGATCCGTCTGCTTTTCATCCACACTGTTGACATTTCAGGGGCCTTAACGGTCTCTAATCAAACGGATATTCCTGCAGGGATCTGGGTGTGTTGTTCTACTCTCATCATGGCCACGTAGCCTGTTTGCGTGCCTCATTTTAATGATTACATATTCCGGGTTTGGATGCTTTATCCAATTCATCGCAGCGGTTATTGTACAACAGTGTAATTTAAATGTATTGGCCTATTGTGCTGTTTTATGCTACTGGCCTTCAGAGATCCGGGTTTTATTGTTATTATTATTATCATTATTATTAATATGTGATTCTGCCATGATGTGCAGCAGGGCCGGCAGTTCCCCCCTGATATCACACATAATATAAAATAATAATTATAGTGTCCATTCTTCAAGTATCATTTTTAGATACTCAAGTATTATCATAGTTGCTTCACAATATTGTCCTTCTTACTCCACAACAGCTTTCTAACCAACACGTTTATTGGTTATACGTTACTGCTTGAGATTTTACATAAAGTCGGTTTCATCGTTGTAGCTTAAACCTTCAAACGGAATATGAAGTAAATATCTCCACTTCCAGCGGCTCACAGTTTGCTTAATAATAATTTTAAAAAGAAATAGTACTTTAAACTAAGCCTATTTGGGGCCACCAAAACGCTGGCTTTAACTAAAGGTTAAAAAGTGTTTCTTTTATGTTTGATAAAATAGTAAATTAAAGAACTTTGAAAAAACATTTTTCTATCTACTCTATTCCAGTGATTTTTGTGCTCAGACGTTGTACCACCTGGATTATTAATGAAATTTTCCAGACTACAGAGAATCATTTATTCATGATTTCCTTTTCTTTTTGTTCAATGAAGTGATTTTTACCTATTTTAGTTATACAATACAATAATCAGTGTTTTTTAGATGATTTATACACAACTAATGGATTCGCCGTGTCATTGTTTTTAAATGTCAGTTCTACTCATCTTTTTATGCACAGATTTGCAATAGTTTGACAAACCGCCTGGAACGAGACTAAATGTGACGCTCTGCCAGCTCGCTGTAGCTGCATCGTTCATAAAATCCCATCAAACGCATCTCACAGGCGTAAACGTCACGAATGTTCATTCCCTGTTGTAGTTGAATGAAGTCAGCTGACGGGACGTAAACGTGGACCCAGAGTGGCGAAAGACTACTGACCCAATTCCCGAAGGTCTTTTTGGGGGAATTTGTTGCAATAGTGATGTTGAGAGTAAAGATCAAAGTATTTGACAGAGAGATCATCAATCATCTTTGTCTCACTGCCAAATGTGCCTCTCGAAGTTGGACAACGTGGAGACACGCTGACAAGGAACCGGCTGAACCAGGTAACGGCCCGGTTCTGAAGAGGAACGTTTCTGCTCCGTGTGTTGTAGCTGCATTCTGTGTGGTGACCAGCAGGGGGCGACTCCTCTGCTCCCATAGACGTCTATGAGGAAATTACTCTACTTCTCTGTAGTGACCAGCAGGGGGCGACTCCTCTGCTCCCATAGACGTCTATGAGGAAATGACTCTACTTCTCTGTAGTGACCAGCAGGGGGCGACTCCTCTGCTCCCATAGACGTCTATGAGGAAATGACTCTACTTCTCTGTAGTGACCAGCAGGGGGCGACTCCTCTGCTCCCATAGACGTCTATGAGGAAATGACTCTACTTCTCTGTAGTGACCAGCAGGGGGCGACTCCTCTGCTCCCATAGACGTCTATGAGGAAATGACTCTACTTCTCTGTAGTGACCAGCAGGGGGCGACTCCTCTGCTCCCATAGACGTCTATGAGGAAATGACTCTACTTCTCTCTTGATTTATTCCCTCAGTAAACATTGTAAACATGAGTTTATGGTCTCAGTCTCTAGTTTCAAGTCTTCTTCAACACAACATGATGTTCATTTAGTGAATTATGGTCCATTCAGAGTCAAACAGACCATGAAGCAGGGGATGCTTTAGGGCGGGGCTACACGCTGATTGACAGGTCTCTACCAGAGACGTCTCTACGTCCACCTCAGTCCATATATGGTCACTTACTGTCCACTGCTCAAAAAGAAGCCAGCAGGGCGATGGCCACTGAACTGAACGCCTCATAACATCCGTTCACACACCAATGAACGATGTTTGAGATGATCAGTCTCTCATGAACCCATCAGTGATGCCTTTAGGCCTCCACTCTGCAGGGGAAGAAGAACAACAAATCATTTCGATGATGAAAATGAATAGCGGAAGTGAACATCGTGTTTCCCACAACCTCCTCGGCCGCTCTCCTCCACCCGCGTGACGCCCGTTGTTGGGATTAGAAGCGGCGTGGAAGAGCTCCGTCACTCAGCAGGAAGCAGGCGGCTGTCTCTGGTTATTGTGTCCTATTTACACAGCGCCTTCATGTCTAATTCATGGCCCTCTGAGAGGGAGCAGCTCTCCCTTCTGGACTCGGGGCTCATGTTTATTGCAGCCGACAGGAATCCTTGTTTGTTCCTTTTGATTTGAGTTGGTGTTAAACCAGACTTCAGGTCCAGAAACTTGTTTGTTCTACCGGCTGGTTGATAAAACCACAGGAAGATTTTTCTGTTGGGAAGATATTACAATCAGAAGAGTTAAAATTACAGGGGTGGAATGTTTAAAACGTCCACTAGGGGGAGTTAGAACACCACAACCAGCTAACAGCTGTCCTGCGCCTCCATATGAAGCATCCGTTTAGTCTCCTACTCCTCCTCAAGGAGCAGAGCTTGTCCTCTCTGGAGACCCAGGAGGTAGTGCTGGACCCGCTGGAGGGAAGGCCCAGGAGAACCAGAACCAGGACATAGACGGCCAGACTCTGCTGCAGTAGAACGAGAGGTTTTCTAAAGGGACCCTGGTGAGAAAGACACTAAACCTACAGTCCACGGGGGTCGACGGAATCTGAAAGTTTGTTGTAGTAACTTTGAGTCTGTGTTGGAGGTTTTAAGAAATTGAAATGATGAAAACTATATTTTTATCAGTCCTGCGGTCAAAACTTTAATCTGTAGCGTTTGATTAACTCACCTCTTTGTCTTTTCACCAGTGTCTCTTTGACTCTTCAGCCTCTGTAAAGTCTGCTGATTTCAGCCGACAGGCGTTCCTAAAGTCCCCGTAAACCACATTAGCTTCTTAGTCGATACCCTAATTCTCAGTATGTTCTTACACATTTTGTCACTGGGAGCCACTCTTCCCATTAGGAGGCTTTCACAGAGACTTGGGGTATTTTGTCTGCTTCCTCTCGGTTGTTGTGTCTTGGTGGAGCTCAGGAAGAAGTTTGGGCCTCGCCCACAGCGGCGATTGACGAGTCCGGTTTCACACAGAGGACGAGGAGAACGAGGAGGGGAAGTTTCTCCTCTGGTTTTCAAGGGTGAGACGGCACGAAGGGAATGAGGAGGTGAAGACATGTCCGGAGAAGGAGAAGGTAAAAACGGAGGATTTGAGCTTTTATTTGACCGTTTTAATTCTGAAAACTGGAGGTGACGGTGTTGGTGATTGTGGTGGTGGTGATGGTCAAGATAATGGCGACGGTAATGCTGGTAGTGTTGGTGGTGATGATGAGGATGATGATGTTGACCTTGGTGGTGGTGGTGGTGATGATGATGGTGATGGTGGTAATGGTGGTGATGATGATGATGATGATGTTGATGGTGGTGATGATAATGAGGATGTTGATGATGTTGATGGTGGTGATGGTGATGTTGATGGTTGTGATGATGATGTTGATGGTGGTAATGGTGGTGGTGATGATGATGATGATGATGTTGATGGTGGTGATGATAATGAGGATGTTGATGAGGATGATGTGGTGATGATGTTGATGGTGCTGATGGTGATGTTGATGGTGGTGATGATGATGTTGATGGTGGTGATGATGATGGTGGTGGTGGTGATGGTGATGTTGATGATGATGGTGGTAGTAATGATGATGGTGGCTCGGTCTGTAAATATAGTGAGGAACGTCTTACTAAGAATTCCCCTGAGCACAAAGTGAACCGTACACAAGGTTTGTTTGATCCAAACCTCAACATTATTACCAAGAAATTAATATTACTAAAGCTACAAATGCAAATCAATTTTACCGATACATAAAATAAATGATCATCCTGTTAAACGTCTTTTAATCCTGAAGTCCTTTTGTACAAGATAAATTAATATATACAGCAAGAAGGTCCTGGGTTGGACTCCGTGGCCTCTCTGTGTGGAGTCTGCATGTTCTCCCCGTGTCTGCGTGGGTTCTCTCCGGGTTCTCCGGCTTCCTCCCACAGTCCAAAGACATGCTCTGGGGATCAGGTTGATTGGGGACTTTAAATTGCCCGTAGATGTGTGGATGTGAGTGTGAATGGTTGTGTGTCTCTGTGTAGCCCTGCGATTGGCTGGCGACCAATCCAGGATGAACCCTGTCTATCGCCCGAAGTTGGCTGCGATGGACTCCAGCCCCCCGCGACCCTGTGTGCAGGATAAGCGGTTTGACAATGGATGGATGACTAAGTTTTACTGCCTGACGTGCAGCTTGTGACCAGCAGGTGGCGCCTCAGCATCAGTATGGGAAGCTTTGTTTTCTCACTCTGATGATCCATATTTTTACATTCTAGTTGTTTAAACGGTTCTTAACAAATCTTTAATGTCAGAAAGTCATAGTTTGTGTTTTAAAGACAACGTTCAGAGCGAGTAAAAATAATCACCACAGACTAATTGAAGAAAATGAGCTTGTTCAGATTGTTGTTTTGGATGCTGTCGCCGTTATAAAATGATTCCTCAAATTGATAAAATAACTATGCAAATAAGCATCATTATCTACAGCTTAACAATGAGTTTTATAATGAAAAATATAGAGAATATGACACACATTTTTTTTGTAAGGGAGAATTTGTATAAATAATACTTATGATAAGAATAATGACCATTATATTAATTGTAATAATGAGACTTATCATGATACTCACTTATTATCAGTATTAAAATAGGAAAAATGATATATATTTAATATATTTCACTTTGCACTGGTGCTGCGATTCCCCTGTACACTATTATTTAATGATATCTGGTCTTTAATCCAACTATTTGCACCTTGTTTGCTGAATCACCAACATGGAGGAAGCGCTCTGCTCTCTGAGAGTCTCTCTGTGAGCGCAGCGTGGGCCGACTTCAACGGTTCAGGGCGCTCGCTCGATGTCTCGCTTTCTACTCCGAGCTTCTCTCCTCTCGAGTCCTTCTTCCCATTCCTCGTCCCTGCATCTCAACCCTGAGGTGGCGTCGCCGTGCTCTCGGCCAATCAGGACGCCCGGCCTGGCGGCGCCATGGTAACGTGAGGCCTTCTTACACGTGGGTGGAAAAAGGCAGACTCATTATGCCCTAATTGAGCTACTGGGCTGTTTCCAGGGAAACTATGTTTTTCAGGTGTGTGTGTGTATGTGTGTGTGTGTGTATGTGTGTGAGTGTGTGTGTGAGTGTGTGTGTGTGAGCGAGCATCTGCCTGGCGGTCAGCAGGTTTGAGTCAGATCGGAAAAAAAATGTGCTGATCTTTCATGATCTGACTTCCAGTGCAACAACAACAACAACAACAACAACAACAACAACAGCAACAACAGCATCACTCTAGTAGTCGGTGTAAAATGTGTTTTATCGATGGAGCACTGCATCGGCTCGGATCGGCTCGGATGGACGCGGACGTCTCCTGATGCCCTGGACTGCGTTTAGGAGGTGGACGTTGTCACGGTGACGTCACCCACTGGTTTGTGGACCGATGATTGGAAGCACCGCTTGACTTCAACGGCGTCAACCGGTGAACAGGAGGTGACCATATTTGGACTGAGGAGGATGTACAGACGCCGTATGTCTCTGGTAGAAACCCGTCCATCAGCATGAAGCCCCGCCCCTAAAGCATCCCCCGCTTCATGGTCCGTTTGACTCGTAACAAGTAATAAGGACACACGTCCCAATACCCGCATTAGTGAGCGACCCCACACAAACTGAAAGAAGCAGCAGGCGCTCCACTTTTTATTCATCACTAGAGAAAAGACGAGCGCGGTGACAACGAGGCCGCCGCCCGCCGCGTCGTCTCCTCCTCGCAGTCAGCAGCTGCATGCTGGCGTTGTTTTTCTTGTTTATGCATTCACACACACAAACAACCGGATTAGCGGGTCTGAGAGGCTCCCCTCCGGCTCTCTGAGCGGCGTCATTAGCTCGATCTGAGGGCCCCTCGTGGACCTCGGTGTCAACCCGCCTCCTCAACCCTCGTTTCTACGTTTGTTGTCTATAATCCGACCGTGACGCGTCAGACACTTTGTCAACACTCGTCTGAGCTTGTCCTTGTTTTACTGAAGCCCAGAAGGGACAAACTGTTTATAAGAAGCAGAAGAGTCGTTGGGGTTTGTGGCCTCCAGTTCGCCATCTATATGGACTGGGGTGGACAATTGGATCAATCAGCGTGTAGCCCCGCCCTAAAGCGTCCCCTGCTTCATGGTCTCTTTGACTCTGAATGGACCATAATTCACTAAATGAACATCACGTTGTGTTGAAGAAGACTTGAAACTAGAGACTGAGACATAAACTCATGTTTACAATGTTTACTGAGGGAATAAATCCAGAGAGAAGTAGAGTCATTTCCTCATAGACGTCTATGGGAGCAGAGGAGTCGCCCCCTGCTGGTCACTACAGAGAAGTAGAGTCATTTCCTCATAGACGTCTATGGGAGCAGAGGAGTCGCCCCCTGCTGGTCACTACAGAGAAGTAGAGTCATTTCCTCATAGACGTCTATGGGAGCAGAGGAGTCGCCCCCTGCTGGTCACTACAGAGAAGTAGAGTCATTTCCTCATAGACGTCTATGGGAGCAGAGGAGTCGCCCCCTGCTGGTCACTACAGAGAATGCAGCTGTTGGCATTAATTAAATGTCGAAATCGTATTATTATTAATACGATTTTAACAATAATTATAAATATATAAATTTAAATTTAAATTACATTTTTTCTTTGTATGAGGATGATAATCTAATAGAAATCTAATATAGTTACAATGCGATGAAAACATATTTTGACATAATGTGGACAAAACAAGCTATTTGAAGATGTGATGTTGTTTGTGTGGAATGTCTGTGCCGCGTGTTAGAGGGGTGTGTGTGTGTGTGTGTGTGTGTGTGTGTGTGTGTATGTGTGTGTGTGTGTGTGTGTGTGTGTGTGTGTGTGAGTGTGTGCGCAGCAGGTGTGAGGCCAGACTTTGACCCGGGGTTCCTTCCTGTCCATCTGGATGTGGACAGTAGGAGACTTTCTGGGTCTGCAACACTGAGCTCAGTGTGTCTGTGACCGGCGGAGCAGCTGAGAGGGGAAGCTCCGCTTTACGACGGCCCCCAAACACACCGCCCAGACATCTACTGTCACTCCGAGTTCATTTAAATGTACACTTTTCCAAGCCCAAAAATACTAGAAAAAACGTGCATGTTGAGTCGACTAACATCTGTACGATTATGCCGATTGATCGAGAAGTTTCAAGTTCAAAAGATCTCTGTTTAATTAAATTTAGATACTTATTTTATCACATTTCATCACGCTAAGAGATGCACACGCTGCCGATATGGACACAACTGAGTACTTCTTTCACCACCAATTCGATTGCTGGTGCCTGTTTGTGAACGGATTAAACCAGCTGTTTCTACTCATTGCACACCGTTGTGAGTGGATGTTTTTGACGAGGTGCACGTGAAGAGAGAGAGAGAAATAAATAGAACATATAATAGTACTACACCCTCACACACACACACACATCTTCACACCACCACGCACACGCACACACGCCTGCGGCGTTGAGTTCTTCTCTTGGCTCGCAGCAGGACTGTGCACTCCTCTCCGCTTGCTCCCATTGATTCTCTGATACGTTACCGTGGAAACGGGAGTCTGTTGCCCCCCCCAGCCTCCTCCTCGGGATCATCGGTTTCTATTCATCGCTGTTGCGTCTCAGCCGCCTCGTCGCTCCCGCTCTTCTCTTTAGTTTGTCTCTCCCTCCTCTGTTTTTTCTTTGTTTTGCGTCCGAATAAAACCATGTTGTTTTGCGCAGACTTTTTGCCTTGAAGGAAACCAAACCGCTCGCATAAAAAAAAACGCCGTAGCAACACCGAGCTCAGCGCGGTCAGCTGACTAGCTTACTGTGCTCCTTGGTCTTATGAATAAAGCAGATAAATATCTCGTGACGTCTCTATATGCTCTTTATTTATCTAAGTTTATATTCCAGCAACTCGAGTGCTCATCCGCCTTCCACGTCCACTTCACCGGTTTCTAAAGAACAACCTGGCGACGGCCTCCGTCCAGGACGCACCCTGCTGATCAGAGCTTATAAATTATTATATTATTATAAAAAAATGTTTAGGTAAAATGTTAGCACCTGTGTGCTCTTGAGCAAGGCACCGAGGCTTGCCCGAATACTAAAGTGTCACCTGTTGTGTCTGTGTGCATCACATGTACCATGCGTACTGTGTGTGTGTGTGCGTGTGTGCGTGTGCGTGTGCAGACTGCCTGTTTGTGTGGTCTGATCAGTGTGTCATTGTGTGTCCCCTCCCCCTCTCCCTCCTCCTGCCAGTCCCCCCGGAGGCCATCGGCTTCCTGTCGGCGGTGGGCGTCTTCATCGTGGCGCTGGCCGTCCTCTTCCTCTTCATCAACAAGAAGCTGTGTTTCTCGCGCGTGGGGGGGCTGCCCTGCCTGGAGCACCGCCACGCCCACCGGAAGAAGACGCGCCAGGGCCTCCGCCAGGGGCTGGGTGAGGGTTCGAACGCGCGTGCCAACAACCACTAAGGTTTCTTCCTCCGCTGGAGAGTGCGAGTCGTGTGCTATGAGTTAATAATGCCGTCATCGCGTTGCTCATGTGTTTCATTCTAGTTCGTTACATCAGCTCCTTCGTCTCGCTAAAACATCTAGTTTCTCTTCACACCGCCTGAAGACACATTTTGACTTTTAGTCAAACAGAAACAGCTTTTAGGAGCGTGTGTGGATCATTATGAAGGACGGAGCTCTCTGCTCTGTGACGTCTGTGCAGTGTCTCCAGTAGATGAAGTGACGAAAAAAGACATAATAATAAGATTCTGCGGTATAAATGTTCCTTTGAGATGTGTGCGCCTCCATCTTCTCCCCCTCTGTCTCGCTCATGAACACACTAAGATTTATTCCTATAACGTTTGCCGTCAAGGTTCCACCTTTAAGGTCACCTGGAACGTCCTCCTTCGTGCTTCATGACACCTTTTAAACTCCTCAGTCACAGAAAGAGTTTGCGTTTGTGGAGGCGAGTGTGTGTTTACGAGGGAACGAGTCGAGTGAGTCAGCAGCCACCAGGCTCACCATGAAAATATTAACGTTACAAGGACCTTGCAGAAGAATTCACGGGAGAATAAAAGGAGACAAAGGGCGAAAAGGCCACTCAGTTCCTCCATTTCCTTCTCCTCGCGCCTCCCTCTGACTTTCTTTTCTTTCCTCCCACTTGACAAACACCGTGAGCAGCCTGAGCAAAGGTTGTGAAACAGTTTAGCATGTTGCATTTAACTTGACTCCCTGCGCGTAGTCACTGTTCATCTGACACCTTCCATCCCACTCAGCCAGCTCCTGTTGTCACACCCAATCTTGACAAATATGACGTGTCAAAATAGGCCTTTTTTTTTTTTACCACTTTAATGATCCTTTGGCTAAGCCCCGCCCCCCCCCCCTCGCTGCCGCGCCGTCAGAGCTGCGTTACCACGGAGTCCACGTTGTCACATGTTGAGAAGACATGATGTAGACAGCGTGTAGGAGTCTCACCTGCGGTGGGCGGAGTCTCGCCCCGCGGTAGGCGGTGTCTAACCTGAAGTGGGCGGAGTCTCATCCACAGCAGGTGAAGCCTCACCTGCAGTAGGCGGAGTTTCTGCCACTTCCAGTCGGTCTCGTGGACAAAGAGCACATCCTGTTGCAACTCAGAGGGGAAAAGTAGCAGGTCGGTGGCTGTTCACTTACTCACCTTATGGCTTTTACTAGTAGTACCTTCACTGCGCGGTGTTGATGTACTTTTATACAAAGTAGAACAGAAAACTGCCACGTACAAATACTTTTACTGCAGAGTAGAGCATCTGAAAACTTCTTCACCACTCGACTCGAGAACGCAATGATTGCGGGGACACGTTACGTCACTATTTACTGTGATAGATGTGTATATTTATACTACTAAGGTACAACCTTTTTAGTCAATGGGACCGAATTGTTCATACTTCTTTGTATCCAAGCACATTTGAGTGTGTGTGTGTGTGTGTCTTTGTCCGTGTGCGTGCGTGTGTGTATTTGTGAGCCATGTTGCTCCGCCTGTGAATCGCCTCAGAGGACGCAAAGTTAACGGAGCGATCTGCCCAGCGGCGTTTCCGGGCCTCAGCCGGGTAACCACGGCGACTACTCAGATGCAGGCGAGACAGGCGGCACCAAACCCTCGTTGGGATCATTCTGGTCCGTAGGTAACAGACAGCTTGTGATGACGTCGTCATGGTGACGTCACCTGTTGGTTTGTGAATGTTTTGAAACCCCCCCGCCATCTTGGATTTCGGCCGTCGCCATCTTGGTTTCAAGATTTGCAACCAGTAAACAGGAAGTGACCAAAAGACAAATCTGAAACAACCTCCGGTTTCCTCCTCTTCTCTCCTCCTCGTTTCCTCCACTCCTCTCATTCTTCCTTTCCTGTTTCCTCCTCTCCTTCGCCCTCATTTCCTCCTCTCAGCAGCCTCTCCTCCTCCTCCTCCTCCTCCTCCTCACCCCCCCGTGTCTCCCTCTGCTCATCTCCCCTCAGTGAGCAGCTACGGTGACGAAGACGAAGACGGCGGTGGCGTCTCGTCCTCCGGCAGCGAGGAGGAGGTCCTAAAGCAGTTTGAGATCTCCGTGTCGCGGTCGCAGAGCTTCCGCACCTCGACGGCGGCGAACCTCATCGAGCTGCAGGCGCAGACGGCGCTCGGCCGCCGGCACAAGTTCAGCCGTCTGTCGGACCAGGAGGAAGGAAGCACGGAGCCGTCGGACTGCGAAGGTTAACCACGACGCAGACGAATATATATATATATATATATATAATCCAAGAACAATCATTTGTAGATGGACGGTTGGACATGAAGATGTGTTGGTTTTCGGTAGATTGTCCTTGTAGCTCGTAGCCAGCAGCTAACTTGCTAACCAACTCTAGCATCCTGTTAGCTATTGCCCCGGCGAGCAAAAAAACAAAAAGTTAAACCTGGATTTGTGTTGACAATGTTTGCTCGGAGTCCCTGCGTCGCAACACAACACACGCCGATGACTCGCCTCGGCCCGTTGCCGTGGTCGACGCCGCGCGCAGCCGGCGGTGTGACAGTCAGGCCGACCTTAACGACGGCGGAGGGGAGATAAGTGCCATTGATTGGTCGGAGGCACGGCCTGTTCCCCCAGTGTGTCTGCCTAAGAGACGGGCCGAGGGTTAACGGACTGCGCCCTGCCGCCTCCGTGAGGCATAATGTAACCACATAGTAACAGTTTGTTTGATTTGCGTTCATTAATTGGATTACTTGAAACAGATCAATCACGGCCATCAGCCAAAAGTCTTTCCTGTTTAAATATTAAACAGGAATCTACATTCACAAAACTTCCACAAGGGTTTCCGATGTTGGAAATAGAGGCTCAATGTTCTCACACGAGTCAATCCTGTCTTCATATTTGCAGCTTCAGTTCAGAATTGAATGTGTTCAAAGACCTTCGCTGAGATCAGTCAGAAGAAACTTAAACGTTTAAAAGAAACGACCATTTGGATCTGTAGCCACCGGCGTCGGTTACAGCCGAACAACGAAGCCGCCGTACACACTGAACCGATGAGGTCTCAGATTTAAAGTCTGACCTTCCTCCCGCGTTGTCGTCCCCCTGCAGAGATGGCGGCTCAGGGCCACCAGGGCGGCTTCAAGGACCCGCTCACCGCCGCCTTAGAGGAGAGCGAGTGGGCGGCGCCGGCCGCTCTCGAGGCGGCGGGCGCCAGTGACGGGCCCGCCCAGGGCGCCAACCGGCAGGCCGCGGACGGCAGCGAGGAGATGGAGAATGGCGGCGGAAGTGCCGCCGTGGGATGCTCCCCCGCCTGGAGCCCCGAGGTACTGCAGACACGCCGACCGACTCGCTGCGGCGGTTCGGTCGTCGCCATGACGGCTTTCTTACACCGGCGACCATTAAGAGGAGACGAAGTCTGCATTCAAACTTCACATTTCAGTGTCCGTCTTTACTTTTCATTCATTCCAGGTGCATTGTTTCCTTTTTCTTTGGGTTTTGCCGCAAATCACATATGTCAAACTCGCCGGATACGGTTTTACATGGATTCGTTTCGCACCCCCCCCTCTGTCGGCCGTACCGTCCGCGCCACCTCAAGTATCTGAATCAAAGCCGATCTCATTGGTCAACTGCGAAGTGTAATCGAGGCGTGAAAATATTCCCATTATCAGCGATGGGCTGCAACGTGAGGAGGGTCCTCACGTTGCAGCCCATCGCTGAAGGACACTTCAGGGCCTTTGAGAAGACCTTCCTCCAGATTTTATTTCTATTCTACAAATCTTATGAAAATCCCAACAAGGTTTAACAATTTCCCTCCAAAAATAAATAAAAAGACATGCCAGGGATTACCATACGGGGTCCGTGAGCCCACCGCAGCCCTGCTGTTACCCATGATGCTTGGCAGCGCCATCATCATCGTCGTCCTCGTCATCGTCCTCATCGTCACTTTGCCACGTTCTCCTCTCAGGTTCATCCTCGAAGAAACAAACCAAACGCCGTCTCCAGGTTTTGTATAAATAGTCGATATTTCCTTTCACTCTGGGCGCCACGTTGGCTGACAAACAGAAGCTCATGAATAATGACTGTGTGTGTGTGTGTGTGTGTGTGTGTGTGTGTGTGTGCGTGTGTGTGCGTGTGTGTGTGTGTGTGTGTGTGTGTGTGTGTGTATTAATAGGTGTGTACATCAAGCGGGAGAGCTGAGATGTGGAATCAAACATTCAGCGCTCACACTTTGGAATTGGGAGCAATTTGTGCAGCAAACACCTCCCACACACACACACACACACACACACACACACACATTGACATCTAGAAATGCTTCAGAAATAGAGGACGGGTTTTGGATTAAAAACACAACAGAAACAAATCCCCCAAATATATGATTTTATAAAACAGAATAACAGATGCAATGAAAAGGCAGATAATAAAAGTAATAAAAACAGCAGGGAGACTTCGGACATTTTCAACAAACATTTTTCTTATAAAAAAAAAGAAAGTAGCGCAAAGGTCAAATGATTTACAGCCCTATTTTAAATCCGCTGAACAACAGAAATGTCTTTGGGTTCACTTGGAGTTGCTTGGTGGAGAAGCAGAGACTGGATCCGTGGTTCAGATGATGAGATCACCGCCGTGCTCGGGGGAATCAGCGCCCGAGTACGACGTCTTCTCCAACCGCATCTCCGATGATTGTGTGTTGAATTATAAATAAACCTGAGATCGACCTCTGAGCCTCCTTCAGAATAAATCATCTCGTTCTCTCTCCCATTCAGAACCCTTCCCCTTCAAACGCCCCTCCAGCACACTCTGTGCTCACGTTCATATTCTAGAGGAGGTGGTTGTTTGTTTTCTGCTGGAAAGACGGATCTAAAGTCGACTCGGGGGTCATGATTTCCAGTTGAGCGTCGGGTTTGTGTGGCGGATTAGCTTAGCTAAAATGTGCAGTAGCATCACCTGTGAAGCTCAACATGAATGAAAGTATGAAAACATTATAAATAAGCTTGATGTCTTCCGTCCTCCCCCCTCCTCCCCCTCGCCCTCCCCCAGCCAGACCAGCCTCAGCCAGCGAGCTCTTCCCCCCGCCTCCCCATCTCCACCTGCGGGGACCTGGTCCTGTCCCTGGAGTACCGGCCCGACGCGGAGAAGCTGCTGGTCTCGGTGATCGCGGCGCGGGACGTCCCCGACAAAGCCCGCAGCGGCATGGACTCCTGGCAGGTGCACATGGTGCTGCTGCCCGCCAAGAAGCAGCGGCACCGCACGCTGGTGCAGAAGGGCTCGCTGCCGCACTTCAACGAGACCTTCCGCTTCTCGCGCCTGGAGCCGGCCGAGCTGCAGGCGTCGGCCGTCCGGTTCAGGCTCTACGCGCTCGGGGCGTCCCGCATGTCCCGCGAGAGGATGATGGGCGAGAAGGTGCTGCGCCTGGGCGGGCTGGACCCGGAGGGGGGGACGATGGAGACCACGCTGGTGCTGGAGCCTCGCAGCAACCTCAAGGTGAGGCGCGTCCCTTCTCTGCGCCGCAGGCCCCTCCCCCCCCCCCTCCTCGCCGCTCACGGCCTTTGTGTCCCTTCATGTCCCCAGAGCTTGGACTCCCAGCTGAGCCTGTCCGCCGTGTCTCAGAGCGACAGCGCCTCGTCCACTCAGTCTCTGACCCACGGCGGCGTCCCCGAGCTGCTGGTGGGCCTCACCTACAACGCCACCACGGGGCGCATGTCTGTGGAGCTCATCAAGGGGAGCCACTTCAGGAACCTGGCCGTCAACAGGCCGCCAGGTCCGCCCGCCTTATGACTCGTGACAACATGTCTGTCACAAGTCTGTGTGTCAAACCATTCACGGAGACACGTCTCGTGACGTAGACGTCCACATCAAAGTTTACATTGGATGTTTTTTCACCCCCCCTCTAGACACCTACGGGCGCCTGACCCTGCTGAACTCGGTGGGTCAGGAGATCTCGCGCTGTAAGACGTCGGTGCGCCGCGGCCAGCCCAACCCCGTCTACAAGGAGACCTTCGTCTTCCAGGTGGCGCTGTTCCAGCTGTCGGACGTCACGCTGCTGGTCTCCGTCTACAACCGGCGCAGCCTGAAGCGCAAGGAGACGGTGGGCTGGATCGCCATGGGCCAGAACAGCAGCGGCGAGGAGGAGCAGCTCCACTGGCAGGACATGAAGGACAGCCGAGGACAGCAGGTCTGCCGCTGGCACGTCCTGCTGGAGGCCTGAGAGTGTTTCTTCTTTTAGGCCGGAGGTCGGATGCGAGAGGAACGAATTCATGCGAACAACATTTTGATAAAAGTGTATTTGAAGGCTTCATGCAGGAACTGGTCTTTGCAGAAGATGCTTCTTTTCTACCGGCGGGCCAATCAATGGCGTTCTGAACCAATGGAGACATCCTGAAAATATTATATGGTCGCGTCTTCTTTAGAAAACAAACTAAACTTCAAACATAATAATCAGTGAGTCACTGAGGAAACAAAACGGTGTGTTTACACGTAGCAGACATTTATTTATTACTTTATTATCCCCACTATTAACACTCTATTGATTGATCCCAATGAGCATTTTTCAAATTAAGTCAATTCATCTCACAAGCACAAACAAATTGACAAAAAATGCATTGATTTGACTTGTGGTTGGTGGTTATTATCTTGTGAACACGGTTCGTACAGGAAGTGGACCTTGAGTTGTAAAAGTTAAAAACACATTTGACATTTTAGTAGAAATATCTGGCAAATAAAGGTGTTGCAGACCATAAACGTCTGATCTGATGATGGAAACTTAAGAAACACTCATTCACATTCTTGTGTTTGCTGCTCCGGCGGCTCTGAATATCTCTCTCCAGTAACAACGTGCGATTAATTACCTGGAAGTTTTTACGCTGTTGGAAGCTCTCAGAGGTTTGAGCTTGTTTCTTTGTTAAAATCCCAAGAAATCCGCTTGTATGTGGTCGACATCGTCATTAAACAGACCCCCACGGGGCGCACGGTCAAAAAGTGTGTGAGGACAATGAAGACTGACGAAGGTAAACATAAACATTCATTTGTTAATTTATGTACAAAATGAAAGAAGAAAAACCCATAAAAACAAAGTATATGAAGGTTTAAATGTTTATTGACCTCTGAAATGATTGAAAATAGTTAGTTTTGCACCACCTTCATTAACATCTCCTTCAAACCATAAAGACACAGAACTAGTTTCCATTCATCAATAATCTTCATCCTTCATAACTCTTCATAACTTAATGACGTGTCGAAGCAGATGTTTAAGCCAAAACTCGCAGATTAACATGAATGACCCTCGACATCAGAACAACCTCACAATGATTTATTTGTGTATTTGTTTAAAGAAACTGAGGGGAATGAGCTGTGGAAAAGCACATGTCCACGGATGCATCCTACATGTGTTTAATGCAGGGAACAAGCTGTAAAATGCTGACTGGCTTGTGTTTAAACTAAAAAAACATGAATGGAATGTGCCCCAAAGGCCGAGTGATTTCATTTCATTTAGATTATTTGGGTGCGTGAAAACGGGATTCAAGCTAATCCAAAAAGCCGAGGCTAGCTACAGTTAGCTCTTGTTTCGTTAGCTTGTTTGTGTACTTGTTAAACATTAGCATGTGAGTTGCAGCCATCGGACCTCCGGCTTTAGCTACTGTTGGACAATAATCTGACAATAATTCTTTGTTAGAAGCTAAAAACCGTTTTTTCCTGTTTGTACAGCGTTCAGCTGTACTAATTAATACTGAAAAATGGAGCGTGTGTTAATTCAACACACAGCTCAAAAGGTTTTAAATGAACAAACTCCAGTTTTGCTGTGTTCGGGGAATCTGTCTTTAAATAATCACCTCATGCTCGTTTTATTATTGGTTTTGTGAAATAGAAAAATCAGAGAGGACATTCCTGCTACGTTTTTATATGAGCACTCGCATTCTGCAGGCTTCCTCCATGTGAGCGTGAAAAGTTAACTCCAAGACCTTTCTGCACAATGAAACATTTTATGCATGTCAAGTTGTTGTACAGAGTCTATAATATCATTATATGTTTTATAAATTGTAGACATTTGATGTCCTTATTATTCTATTTGTATTTACACGTGTGCATGCTCAGTTTAAGACCCATGGTTGTATTTACAGATGTGATGCCGTTGTGATACTCTGATGAAGAAGTGCCTGTAACATTTTTGAGAAAAACAACAATAACAACAACAGATGATCCAAATTAGCATGAACCCTTCTCGTTGTTCCCTGTGAATGCTGCATGCATGGAAGGTGGCTGCAGGCCCTGAGGTCGAGGCCTGGACCAGGAGCTAGGTCCAAGTCAGACCAGATTCAGTCTGGGTTCAAGTCCACGGGCCTGTGGAACCTGTAACTGTTCTACGGAGGACAACACTGAGCGAGTCTGAGACATCCTGCAGAGATTCTGGTGTAGTCTGGACTCTAGTCGGGCCTGGTCTGATCTGGTCTTGTCCAGTCCAGTCTATTATAACCTAGTCTATTCTGGTCTGGTCGATCCCTATCTGGTTCGGTCCAGTCAGACTACCATACACTAGTCTGGTCTGGTCTGGTCCCGTCTAGTCATGTCTAGTCTACTCGTCTGGTCCTTTCTGGTCCGGTCCGGTCTAGTCTTGTCTAATCTACTGGTCTGGTCTGGTCCGGTCCGGTCTAGTCTTGTCTAATCTACTGGTCCGGGTCAAGCATGCTGAGCCGCCGCAGCCCCCAGAAAGCACATTTTGTACCAAGTTCTGTCGTTGCCAATAAAGCCCAGGAGCTCCCCACTGAGGGGACGTCTGTCCTCCATCTGTCTTCTTGGGTCTCCGTCCCGCTCACATGTCTTCATTCTGAGAATGAGGCCTTTTCTAAACGGTAGCTAATAAAAACAACAGAAACCCAGTTCATCGCGCTGTGATTGGTTTCCAGTTTCACTTTGGAAATCTCACAGAGTGGATTACAGAGTGTGTGTATGTGTGTGTGTGTGTGTGTGTGTGTGTGTGTGTATGTGTGTGTGTGTGTGTGTGTGTGTGTGTGGGGGGGAGGGGGGGGGGGAGGGGGGGGGTTAATCTTTGACAGCAGATGCTTGTTTTTGTTGTGTTGCTCTTTATTAGCTGAGTAGCCTCTTCAAGCTTTGTTCTTTCTCAAAAGTAATAGTAATGATGTCAGACATTCAATTCTCAATATATTATTGGAAAAATTACAAAAGACATTTCATAGATTTTATAGACATTTTCTGATAAAAAAAAGTGACAAATAAATTGTTAATCCATTATTTATTAGTCATTGACAACATTGTGAAAACTGAACACGGTGATAAAAGCAAGACAGGGAAACAGAGCGATTGGTTTATTGTCTCCATGTTTATTATATTTATCTTTAAGTGTTTAAGCAAACAAGAATTTGATATAACTCACAGAAAGAGAGCGGAATGAATGTAAATATAATGAGAAAACAAGATTTGAGACATTGAGATTATCGGTCTTCAACCTAGTAGCAAAAAAACTGTGTACAGTCCTTGTGTACAAATACACAACAGATGATGTTTCACACGTGGAGACGGACAGTTCTCACGCACACACGCGCGCGCGCCTCGGCATTGAGGAGTGACGCGCACTCTGGTCTCCTAGCGACAGGAAACATCTGCCTGCGCGCGCCGGGCAGCGGGAGCGCGTCGTCTCGTGTCGCCGTGCGCGGGGATGTTTTAGGAGGCTGGAGAGCAGCGAGCGTCTCACCGGAGGAGCTGGAGCCGCCTGTCTGTCCTCCTGCCGTCCTCCTGTCTGTCCTCCTGTCTGTCCTCCTGCCCGTCCTCCTGTCTGTCCTCCTGCCTGTCCTCCTGTCTGTCCTCCTGCCCGTCCTCCTGCCCGTCCTCCTGTCTCTCCTCCTGCCCGTCCTCCTGTCTCTCCTCCTGCCCGTCCTCCTGTCTCTCCTCCTGCCCGTCCTCCTGTCTCTCCTCCTGCCCGTCCTCCTGTCTCTCCTCCTGCCCGTCCTCCTGTCTCTCCTCCTGCTCCGGCCCCGGACTTCGGGCCGAGCCGCGGGTCGCTGGTCGCTGTGGATGTGCGCGGATCGAAGCCCCGGAGGACCGAAGCCCCGGAGGACCGAAGCCCCGGAGGACCGAAGCGGAGCGGGACGCTCCCCGGTGGACGGTGGTCGGTGATCCGCTGCAGCCGGACGCGATCGTTTGAAGGTGAGAAGCTTTCAGGACGTTTCTGCACTTTGGGACGTGAGGAGTTTGTTTGTGCAGCAGATTTTAGAACAGTAGAAAACAACTAAACGAGCATCTAATGAAATCCACCTGGAGTAAATATATCCGTGATAATACGTGGATTTTATGTTTTTAAACAATATTTAACTTAAAAATAGCTTTCAAATGAAAATCGTTGTACTCCAAATCCGATTTGTTCTGGTAAAGTGAAGGATTACGTGTTCCTATGGGATGATCATATTATCATTATAATCCTAATAAAAGAATGCATTTTATAAACAATCACCACAAAGCTGAAAACAAGGCGGAGAAGTTGTTGTTGTTTTGCTGTTTTGCAAAAGTTACATTGCAGTTTATGAACAGTTCCCTTAATCTGAATGAGGATACGTGTGGTGTGGAGGGAGAGTCTGCTTTTAGTGGAAGGGTTAAAAAATATGTGTAACAAGGGCTGCATACACACACACACACACACACACACACACACACACACACACACACACTTCCCACGCAGCCTCTCTCTCATGTTTCCATCATTCTCCCACAGATTCAATATTTGGGCCTCGTGCTAAAGAAACGGTGTGAGTCACAGCAGCAGTTTCAGGAGAGCCGATAAAGCTTCTCACTGCTGTTTGTGGTTGATTTGTGGTATTTGAAATACTACACACACACACACACACACACACACACACACTCTTATCTCTCCTCCTCCTCCTTCTGGAATTTAAACGAGCTTCCAAAGGCAGCAGATTTTCTGAATATACGCTCTGTAAATATTATGCAAAGATATGACAAACATTAAGGGGCAAATCAGGTAGAGCTCTGTGTTTATGGTAATATGAAAAATATATCAATCTAAATTCCATATGAATACTATGTTATTCCCTTAAGGAATTTTAACCTTTTTGTTTATTTTACAGATCTTTTTTCATTTGATATGTTTTTTATTATTTCTCACCTGCTGGTGTGAAGCCAAAGATAACATGTAACTAACATGTCACGCTATGTTTCTGTTGAGATATTCTGGGCTCATTGTCTGATGTTGTGGTTCCGTCTTTCCTTCCATCCTCCTCCTCCTCCACCTCCTCCTCCTCCTCCTCCTCCTCCTCCTTTTCTTCATCCTCTTCTCCTCCGTTCTCCTCGCCTTGGTCCTCGTCTACCTGCTGTACCTCCTCCTCCTTTTCTTCATCCTCTTCTCCTCCGTTCTCCTCGCCCTGGTCCTCGTCTGCTGTACCTCCTCCTCCGTCTCTTCAGCAGGACGCTGAGGGCGATGTGGAGGCTTCGACCGGCTCAGACTCAGTGACTCAGAGCGCCGGCGGTGGAGCGTCAGCAGCAGGTGATCACACCTGTCTCCCCATGAAGGCTTCTCATCATGTCACAGGATGTCACATGACCCTACTAACCCACAGCATTATTCCTCTTGCACTGTGTTGTCTTGTCGTCCATCGCCGTCTGCTGTTGCGCACCAACCGCCAAGTCACGTTCCTTGTATGTCTGACGTATTATGGCAATAAATGTTTCCTGATTCCTGATCTCACATGGCTTTTATTTACTGTCTGGAAGCAGACAAGTGCATCTTTGGTCACTTGGAGCACAGTGCAACGAGACGCTTTTGACCTCACTCAAGAATATTTGAACCCACAACAACAATCTCCATAACTGAGTGTTTTCTTTTAAACTGAAAGTAAATGAGACGCTCTGGTTTAGTTTGTTTTTCGTGCAGTCTTCTCCATGTTTTTGAAATTCAACTTTTCGATATGAAAAAAGCCTCATCCGGTGCTTCCGTTAGACATGGAGCTTTTACAACGAGGTTCGGGGTCAGTGACATTGTTTTCTGCTCCCTGCAGCGGGCCCGTCCCTGAGAGGGAGACCACACCACCCAACAACGTCGAAAGTCGCTTACTTCAAGAGGAAATATGCGGAGGAGGAGGATGTACACGGAGGCCTACATGGATATTTTCAAAAAGTATGATCTTTCTCTCTTTACGCACTGAAGTGAACCTCCGTGCTCCACGTGAGGAGCCCTGACGCTTCTCAAGCCTTCCAGGTGTCTTCACCATTTTTCATTTGAACGTCTTCACACCTCTTTTCTTTTGTAAGATTGGGGAAGTCACCAATTACATGAAGGTTTTATTTATTGTCTGAGACTTTAATCTGCGTCTATGAGCTGCAGATCTAAGCTGTGAATATATCTATAAATAAACTGCAATAAATGGAGGTCAAACTGATAAATGGCTTATTGGGGTAACTTGTCTTGGACCCTCTTCCTACAAAGTGAAGCAAAAAAAAACTAAACAGAAAAATGAACCTGCCTTGAGAATAAAATCTGAGACATTAACTTTTTGTCTTAGTTGTCAGATGTGACACAGACGTTGACGTCTAACGTGAAATGTGAGTCTTGTCTGCTTTGTGTGAGTATCTGCTGATGCGTTGATGTGCACGGAGGAGCTGCACGCCACCACGTGCTCCTTCTGAAGCGCCGGTGGTGAACGGCTGAAAGAGATGCTCCTGTTTGTGTGCAGCACCTGATACTGCAGGAGGACCGGAGCTGCATCCTGAAGCTGTCCCTGGAGAAGCTGAGGTTCCTGGAGGACCCCGAGGCCTACCTGAGGCGCTCCGTCCTCATCAACAACCTGCTGAGGAAGATCCACCATGAGGAGGAGGAGCTGGAGGCCAGAGAGGAGGAGGAGGAGGTAGAAGAAGAAGAGGAGGAGGAGGAGGAGGGAGAGAGGGGGCTTCTCTACCCGGACAGGAAGAGGGTGAAGGTGCTGGTGATGGACTGCTGCTCCCCGGCGTTCGGCCTGGAGGAGCTGCAGCACTGCCGGCTGGTGCCCTGTTACCCGTACGGCCTCCCCCCGACCCACCGGGTCCTCCTGTACCACCCGGACGACAACGGCTGACGTAGCGCTGCGCCGCTGCCTCTTTTCTGAAGGAGCAAAGCGCCGGCTCTGGAAAGCTGTGGACGTTTTCCCACTATAAAAGAATAAGCTCAGGAGGCGCTGGTTTGGTTTGGTTTGGTTTGGTTTGGTTTGGTTTGGTTTGGTTTGGTTTGGCACAAACTCAAATCGTCACTGAGAGCCAGCGGTGGAGGGAAGCGCCCAGATGTGGATGTCAAACCATCGCAGCATCACTGCCTTTTTTATTTTTACGTGAGTGACTCTCGGGCGGCTGTCGGTGTTGTTTTATTGATTTAAAAACAAACAAACATGTATTACTGTATTCAGGGATTTACGGACCGCAGGCTGAGTTCCCTTTGATGCGCCTGGGTGCTGATACGCTTCTCTTGTCTCTCTATGCTACCGTTTGATTTGTGCACCGTGCAAGACTCCCCGCTGTGTGAGTCATCATCTCCGAGGTGCGTTCACGGCCCGTGGGAACACTGGGGCTTTCTCCGTGTTTCGCATCCCTCTGCTGCCCTCTGCCGAGGAACCTTTTTCATCTCAAAGCCATTTTTAGCGGCTGATATTTTCAGATTCCTCAACTGATTGATGAGGAAGTTCCCCAATTTCTGCTTTTATCAGCAGCGCGTAAACATGACGATACAGGCGTGTGTTATTGTTAACAACCATAAATTAACTGAAATACAAAGATATCATATAGTAAAATAGTTCCTCATAGGATAAGTGATAGTGAGAAGTGATAATAACAAATACAAATACTGAAAACCTTTTTTCTGCTTAAAACTACCTGGTGGTGTTATAAAGAATGTATTACATGCTTATATTGTGCTTAAAAGGCTACATTGTTGGGGGCTAAAGTGGTGTTTTCTTGGAAAGAGGATGAGAATATTGCTTTACTGTTTAAAGGAACATTTTATTTCCTGCTTCCAAATGTTTTGCAGCACGATTTTGTGTTAAAGCTACATCTTTAAGTCGATATTAAATTCCCACTTTCTTTAACTGTCAGTCAGTAAATAAGGGCAGCTGAAATGTTTCCACAGAGTTTCATTTTTTAATGTTGCACAAAGTGTGTCGTATGAGTGTGATAGTTGGGATTAACGCCTCGTCCTCCTCCAGCCTCTCATTCTGTGTTTTAAATGTTCAGTCCAGTCTCTTCGCGTTATGTGCATCTTGGTAACAATCACTTCAACGGAAAACAACTACAACGAAACATGCTGGCAACTATTGAAGAGAAGCTTGATATTTTAAAAAAACAAGAATTTATATTTTGATGAAAATACATATTCCATATTTAAGATAAACTATTTTGAAAAAGGGCCAGTAAACGTTTTTCAGATGATTGATTGTTAAATAAAGTATGTGAGGTGACAAAGATTTTGTGTTTTCATGCGTCTCTGTTTTGCAATAGAAGTAAAATACAATAGAAGCATTTAAATATAAATATCTTATCCAACTCTCTATCCATCCATCCTTCTATATCTATCTTAATTCTTAAATCCTAGAAGTCCTCAATAGTATTATTTTGTTCCAAAACAATCAGACATTTTCAACATGTTTTTACATGTTTATTTTCTTGAATCTTCACGTTTACAAGTTTAGGATAAAAAGAGGACAGCGTTGCCCTGACCTGGATACGCGCAATTTGACCTGTTTCCAGTATTTTCTTGCGTTGATCGCCTTGAAAACGTTGATAGGTATATTTGTTTATGGGTCTAGGTATTTATTATACAGATTCACTTTTCTTTAAATCAAATGTTACAACATAAAGGTTTGAGGCTTATTTACTTAATCTTTGACAAGATACGTGCTTATTGAAGTAAGGAGACGTTTCAAACTTCAGAGCTTGGTTCCATCCATTATTTATTAGTGCTTCTTAAAGAAAGCAATAAGAACTGCACCGAAGCAAATTAAAATATAGGGCTAAAACATTACATATTCGGCGTGTTTTTTCGATCGTCTTCGATGTATTGGGTAAATGTCCAACAGCACCTGAACGCACCACGCAGAACGCGCTCCCCTCGAGTGCTCCGCAGATCTGTCAGTTGCAGGATTCTACTCGGATAGCGGGTCACTGAACGCGTCCGGACGCTGTCAATCAACAACCGGACCCCCCTCGGTTTGTCTGTTATCCTCTTACTGCGGGGAAAACACAACCATTTTATCCTTTTGCTCCTTTTTTACATTTTTTTTATTTTTTTATTTGGGGTTCACTCTGTCGCGATGCACGGGGTAGCTAACAGTTAGCTAGCGTTAGCCGGTGAGCTAAAGGGTAGCTAGCGTTAGCCGTAGAGCTAACGGTTCGCTAGCGTTAGCCGGAGTGCTAACGGTTCGCTAGCGTTAGCCGTAGAGCTAACGGTTCGCTAGCGTTAGCCGGAGTGCTAACGGTTCGCTAGCGTTAGCCGGAGTGCTAACGGTTCGCTAGCGTTAGCCGGAGTGCTAACGGTCATCTGCACCCGCGAACCCGGGTGCGGTTGAAGCGGAGTCCGCGTGCGGTGTGGTCAACAACCCGCAGTAAACATGGGGAAAAGCAACCGGTTGTTAAACCTCTACCACTATCTCCAAGACCCCCACCTTGTGGCTCGGTTTCAGCACTTTTGTGGAGTACGCGAGACGTTTTCGGGAACCGTAACCTCCACCACCTCCACCGCGGCGGCGGGAAAGGAAGCAGACCGGACTCATGAGCACAATAACGGGGCTTGCCGTCGCCGCGTCGCCGGGGGGGACGACAGCGGATACCCGGCCGCCATCGGAGCCGGTGAAGGGGAGAAAGCCCAGACGGCGGCGGCGAAGGGTGTCAGCCAGAGGGTCGCCAGTTCAAGCGTCGCGACGAGCCGAGGGGAAGAAAGTAGAAATCCGCCCCGGAACGGAGCGCTGGTCTCCGCGAAGACCGCCGCGGGAGAAGCGGTCAGTGCGGGCAGGAACGGACGAAGTTCCTGCCCGCCGGACCTTACCGGCGCCACCGAATCAGAAGAGCCGGGCAACGAAAAAGCCCCGGGGAGCAGCGGCACGGTGAAACCCCTCCGGAAGAACTCTCTGACGGGCGACGCCGGGCAGGAGTTCCTCATCCAGAACCGGTTCCTGTACTACGCCTTCACGCTCGGAACCGAGCTGGGCAACGAGCTGTTCTACATCACCTTCTTCCCCTTCGTCACGTGGAACGTGGACGCCTTCGTGAGCCGCCGGCTGATCATGGTCTGGGTCTGGGTCATGTACCTGGGCCAGTGCACCAAGGACCTGCTGGGCTGGTCGCGGCCCGCCTCGCCGCCCGTGATCAAGGTGGAGATGTTCTACAACTCCGAGTACAGCATGCCGTCCACGCACGCCATGTCGGGCACGGCCATCCCCTTCTCGCTGTTCTTCATGACCTACGGCCGCTGGGAGGTACGGTCCTAGTTATGTATGCATGTATGTATGTATGTATGTATGCATGTATGCGTGTATGCATAAATACACGTTTTGGTAAAGTGGCATGCAGTCTCCAAAAGTTCATAAACATTACATAAGTTATTGGAGATGACTCAACGACTCAATATAAACAAAATGCAAACTAAGTCATGTAAACACTGCAGGCTCCTCTTTTCATATTGATTTTAGTTCCAGCGATCCCATAATTAATAAATAACCGTCCGTCTCTTTAAACTCGGCAGCGTCTAAACGCGTTGCAGCCATTCAACAGGACGCCACAACGACACCAGATAAGAGCATCTGCCAAAGGGCGACTCCTGATACGGGATCAGTGCGACTTGCCCCCTTAACCATTGATTTGCGGATTCGGTGACAGGAGCTCCGTTGTGTTTCAGTGAAACGCAGCTCGCTGTGAGGGCAACACGGATGGTACAGCTAACGCGCCCCAACATCGCCTCGTTTTGTCCCAACAACGTACAGAAACAAATTCTGACATTCTCTTTACGAGACTTCACTCATCAGCACTCTTGTTAAGAAAAAAAGGTCTCCAAATGGATGCTCTGCGTGGGCGAGTGGGGCTCAGAGATTCATTAACACTGATTCAGGGATTTTCTACTCGTCGTGACCTCTGTCCACATAACTGTCTCCTCCTTGATGGTCCAGGGCTCACACGCATCCTTAAAACACTCGTTGGATCAATTGAGTGAATTGTGTAAAAAGAAAGCCTTCACTTTACGTGTTTAAAGTGAATCTGAAGTTTAAAAAAATACTTGAAATGAACTCGACAAACTGCCCGTCCTCTGGGCTTTTCTCACAACTTTTAAACAAAATGTTTCCCGGCGTGGCCTCCAACTCAAAGCCATGGTTGCTCTGCTCGTGGAGGCACGTGGGAGAGCAACTACAGCTCATTGATTAGATAGAATGAGATTTATGGTCCATCTCACATCGGCCTGTAACATTTCCTGAATAATCCGTCGCTCTGGTCTTGCTCTTCTTCTTCGGTTGAGTCTCTGAGCTGTTTTCATTTCTAAGAAGCCATTGAACTTTGAATTTGGTACACACATGATTTAAAGTGGCGCCTTTGTGCTTTTCTTTGTGGAGAAAGTCAATTGAACACATCTGCTGAAGGGGGAGAAGCTCTTAAGCAGAGTACAGCCTTAAAATGACACAACTAGCACTACATTACCAGCATTTCTAATTGGATTGAGATTGCAGGCTGTCCCACATGTCCCCCTCGGCTTGCTGTAGTTTTTCAGCTGGCTTGTCTCAGCAGAAGCAGGAATGTTTGGACCGAGTCCTCCTGCAGCTCAGACATTAACCACAGCCACATGTCTCTCTGTGGAAGATACTGGTAATAAGGACGGAGAGGAAAGTAGGAGAGACGAGCCAAAAGGAGGGAGGAGATGAGAACAAGACGGCAACCGGATGATGGGGGGGGCAGGGGAGGACGAGATGAGACGGAGACATGAGAGGACACTCTGACCTGAGGGACTGAGGCGTCGCTACGTGCTTCCAGCTCACCGCGTCACGCGTCCGGCTAGTGGAGCCAGAACAGAAACAAGAGGGCCGGCGGCCTTTGTGTGACACTTCCTCTCCCCCGGGAACGCCCGGCGCCCCCCCCCCCCCCCCCCCCCCCGAGTCCCACCCAGCCGCTCGCTGTGCTCATGAGCAAGAAACATGCAGCAACGCCAAGTAGAAAAGGTATTTCTTCTGCAGCATCATCCGCCTCCAACAGGAGAAGGATGGAAGCCGGCGAGAAAGTGTGTGTGTGTGTGTGTGTGTGTCACGCCCCCTCCTCCTCGCTCTCAGTGCGAACCCCCCCCAGCGATGGGCTGAGCCGGCCTCACGGCTGACCTGCGCTCCGTCCTTGCTTCCTATCTGACGCTTCGAAGCGGTGCGAGCGAGTCCCAGCAGGCGACGACTGGAGCTTCCACCAAAAAGACAATACGACACATACTTCCGTCTCAAGTGAGGACGGTCGTGAGAACAAATTACAGTCACAAACACCTGTTCCTTGAGAAGCACTTAAGACACCGATTATGAGCCAGTGAAAGACGCAGGTGAATTCCATTGGTCATTTCCAAGCTGTAAAAGCAGCTGAACCTCGGCCGTCCTCTCTTTGTGTACTCGACCGACAGATAAGCAGCCGTTGTTTGGACCAAAGTTCAGAGCGGTCGTAAAGCTGTCACGGTCACATGGAAGGACGACGCGGGTTCACTTAAGTGGAAAGCCGTCGCTCACCGAGGGGACGTAGAGGCGTGCGTCCCCTAAAGTGCGTGTTCGTGAGAAGATGAATCCCTGTTAAAAAGGGCTGAAGGTGACGCCATTATTGCTTCAACAGTTTGTGGTAAAACGAAACTGAATTTCCTTTTATGTTCCTGTCCGTGTTCCACTGCACTGATGTGTTCATGAGCAGCTGATGTTTGAAGCAGTAATCTCTGTCTAACCAGCCCCCCCCCTCACTTCTCCTCACTTCTTTGACAAAACGATGAATCGATAAACCAAGAGAGGCTGTGAGATTTACCACAACAAGCTAAATAAAGTGTGGTGCCCAGAGACTAATCTCATATTCATGGGCTACTTTATTGCCTTTGTTCAGCCCTGTGAAGCATTACGAGCTCTACAAGGAAACAAAGGTGAGCCGGGAACGTGTTCCCCTCTGAGGTCATGTGACTGCAGTGCTGCAACGTTCATCGAGATTCCAGCGCGCACAATCTTTTTGTGGTCCTCGTATCACCGGGTGAAAGCAATAAACATGCAGCATGTTCAGCATTGGTTCTGATGCAGAGATAACGTGAAGCATGAAGACCGCTTCAACGCGTTTAAAGCATTTAGCAAAACTCTTAACATCTGCAAATAATATTTTATATATTCATTTTAAAGCATCGCTTACACCTCAAAGTCACATGTTATGGATTTCTCATTTCATCAGTAAGAATATTCATCAAAGGCGGTTTTCATTTGCCTCGTGGGTTTAGTGATGTGACTCTTCTCCTGTCCCCCCAGTACCCGTTCCCTCTGGGCTTCAGCCTGGCTCTCTGCTGGTGTCTGCTGGTCTGCGTCAGCCGGATCTACATGGGGATGCACTCGGTGCTGGTAGGTCTACGCACGCACGCACGCACACACACACACACACACAGTCCTGGTAGGTCTACACACACACACACACACAGTCCTGGTAGGTCTACACACACACACACACACAGTCCTGGTAGGTCTACACACACACACACAGTCCTGGTAGGTCTACACACACACACACAGTCCTGGTAGGTCTACACACACACACACACACACAGTCCTGGTAGGTCTACACACACACACACACAGTCCTGGTAGGTCTACACACACACACACACACACAGTCCTGGTAGATCTACACACACACACACACACACACACAGTCCTGGTAGGTCTACACACACACACACACACACACAGTGTCGGCGTTGCCACGATAGCCAACGTGTTTGAAACAGAATCCCAGCAGTCACTTTGGCTCCGGAGGCTGTGATGTCACTTGTGTAACCGTGGAAACACATGAAACAGTTCAAAACACAAGTATAAAAAACATACAAAATGGGACGGCGTTGGCAAATAATTTGACAAAGGTTTGTCGCTACGCCTGAACGAAGCAACCACATCAAATTAGATATTTTTACTTGTATTGTGATCTCGTTTTTATTGATATTCTTATTTTGCTAAATGCTACAGTGTGATCTTTGGGGCGATCGGTACCAAACGAGGTGAAGGTGAGAACCTGTGCAGCGCCGCCATGTCACATGTAAAGTGCTTCCCCAGATTTTAGCAGACGGATGTGAAAACAAACCGAAGAGGAAGTGAAGCGGTGAAACGCCCTCAGCCGTCACTCTGCTGTGTTTGCGTTGGTGTGGTGTAACAAGCCCAAACCCCCCCCCGACCCCCGACCCCCCGCGGGCGGAGGAATCCAAACTTAAGCCAACAATAGTTTTTTTCCCTCCCTTACAAACGAAGGTTACTGACGGGGTCCGGTGTCTCTCACCATCGGGGTTCCTATCGGAGGATTTGGTGCCGTAGTTCTTAAAGCGGAAAGGATTAAATCAGCTGTTTCCCCGTTTCCAGTTTTTAGCATTTCGTTGGAATTCTTCAGGAGCTCTTCAGCGTTTCTGATTCCGTCTTGAAAGCTCACATTGGGAGGCTGAACACGGTGTCACGCTGTCGGGTTAAAACGGATCCTCGTGGTCTCCGTTGTCTCAAGAAAATACTCAGTAACAAGAAACCCGCGTTCTCCTTTTGTGTGGCTGACACGGGTCCAGAAGTCCTCTGTGAATAGTGAAACGGGGTGTTTCAATGGGAAACCGCAACGTGCTGAGGCCTGTTGGCGTCTCTTCCCTCTGCAGACGTCAGCGTCTTACTTGATTTAACGGCAGCATTTCTCAACTCTTCATAAAAAGCTTAGAGGAATATTAATGCCTGCAAAAACTTGCTCCTGCATCTTGTTTTTGCCGGCGGCAGGATGAGGTCACCGACCTCTGTGGTCACAGCTGTGCAGGAGGGACGGACGGACGGCACGCGGCTCTTTGACTCCACATCCGGGGCCCCCTCGGGGCTGAGGCCCCCACCTCAGGAGCCTCCGTGCTCTGCCCTGATCTGTGACCATGTGGTAGACCAGACGTCCCGATGAGACAAGAGACAGACCCGAGTCATCCTGCAGCTTGTCGCTGACACTCAGGATCTCAATACAGTGGTTGTCATGGAAAAGGAAAACAGTCCAGAATCTGTTGATATCGAATAGAACCAACGTGAGAAAGACTTAAGCTCATCAGAACCCCATTAAGGGCTCAGTGAATTAGTTCATGCGCTACCTTTTCTTCTGCAATGTCTCATGGACGTTTGTTCACGATGCTCCTGAGATCATTGTCCATCTGACCCTCCGTTCACACTAAAGGGTTCGGACGGCAGCTTCGTGTTTCCTCGGGACCGCTTGTCACCGAGGTAACGTGAGACGAGGCTTCTCGCTGGGCGTCGGCCTGTTAGCTCCGCCCCCGCCGGGGCCACTCCAGTGTGCCCCGGAAATCATCCCCACCTGCTTTGTGCTGCAGGACGATCTGCGAGGCGAAGGGCGGCTCCCTTTCAGGGGATCTGTTGAGAAATACGCGTCAGTGTTTGTTTCATATTGAGTTTGAAGCTGACCGGAGGCCGAGGGAAGCCAGGCTTCCTCACTTCTCAGAATATAACTCCTCATTAATGATTAGTGATGTGTGCAGCGGCGCCCTCTAGGTGTCACGTGGTGAATGAGCTCTGTGTCTCAGACACGTTGCAGTTAAAGAGTCCGTGAGGAAGCGGAGTTGGGCTCCCTTGATGAACTAAAAAAAGAACGATTAACCAATCAGGTGAGGCTGTGACGACACTGCTGCCCCGTGATTGGTCAGGACGGCGTCAAGGGAAGTCGTTGGCTTCACACCAATCAAATCACAGTACGTCATCAACGTACCGAATGAAATAACGGGCGATTTGTGTTGTAAGCTAGCAGTGGTGGAGGGATTATTTACTAAAAAACTAGAAAAGTCCTCTGACTTTCAATGAGGAGGATTAAGGTTACGTCGGCGGTGAGCGTCAGAGTCGCGTTTGACGTGGACATAAAACTTCATGGCTTCTAAATGAGTGTGTGAATGAATTTGCATCTTTCCAATATGTAAAACATACACAGCTTAGAGGTTGTGTCTCACTCGGCTTCCTCGGAGGTCTTCCGCACGCCGCTGAAGCTGTCCTCAACTTCCTCTTCACGCCTCGGCAGGAAACACGGCGATCCATAGCTGCAAAACGCAAATCCCCTTTGTCCCGTAAAGATTTGTCTGGGACATTCTCAACGAACGTCTGTAGGTCACAACCTCTTTAAAGGACGGTTCCTCTTCCTGTGTCTTCCTCCAGGACGTCATCGCCGGCGTCCTCTACAGCGTCCTCATCCTGCTCTTCTTCCTGCCGGCGTTGGACCTGATCGACGGCTTCAACCTGTCGTGCCGCTACGCCCCGCTCATCATCGTCTGCCTCCACCTGGGCCTGGGCCTCTTCTCCTTCACCCTGGACACCTGGAGCACCTCGCGGGGCGACACCGCGCAGATCCTGGGCACGGGCGCCGGCGTGGCGCTGGCCTCGCACGTCAACCACCGCCTGGGCCTGATGCCCGACCCCACGCCGGACCAGCTGCCCTTCGCCGCGCCCGCCCTCGGCGCCGGGCTGGCGGGGGCGGCGCTGCTGCGGCTGGCCCTAGGCGTGCTGGTGCTGATGGCCACGCGGGCGCTGATGAAGGCCGTCACCATCCCGGCGGTGTGCCGCGTGTTCGGCGTGCCCAGCGGCGACGTGAGGAAGGCCCGGCAGCGCATGGAGGTGGAGCTTCCCTACCGCTACATCGTCTACGGGGCGGTGGGCTTCAACGTGCTCTTCCTGGTCCCGCTGCTCTTCAGCTACACGCGGCTCTCCTGATTGGACGCTCGCTCGGCGCTGCCGCGGATCGGGTTCCCCGCGGGGGATTCTGACTCTCGACAGCAATACCGTTTTATACTTCCTCATTCCAGTGTCGGCGGTTATCCCGACGGTGGCCGTTGACACACAAGTGGTTTCAGCGTTTTTGGACTATGTGGAGGCGTTGGGACACTTTGTCTCCTGTTTCAGGAGCTGCTCTGGGATCGATTGTTTTACATGATGTTCTCTTTTTATAACACTGTACACCGACTTCCTGTTAGAGAGGCTCTAGATGGCATCCACTTCCTGTGTGGAGGAGAGATGGAGGTTAGGAGGGAGGAGAGAAAAGAGGCGGTTAGGAGGGAGGAGAGAAAAGAGGCGGTTAGGAGGGAGGAGAGAAAAGAAGAGATGAAGGCAGAAAACCGCTCAGGCAAATAAAGTTTAATATTTTACACAATATAGTTGTAATGTTTTCTGGAAAAGGTCATTAAATGCAGAATGAAAATAAAATAATGTTCTTAGACTTTATTTATTATGATTTCACATATTACAAATTTGTGCTGAAAAAGTCCAGTCGGATAATTCAGCTTCTTTGAGTCGTAGTAAACAGGAAGTCGAGACTTTAATCCTCATTACGTTTTATACAACTTAAGTTTGTTTCTCTGATCGAAGCAAAAGGATAAACAAATTAAACTTCATATAAAAAGTGTTTTTGACTATTCAACACCAGCTAAAGTTCCTGTTTGTGTGTCCAAAGTAACAGAAACAAGATGCCAGATAAAGGACACACACACACATGTTCGTTCCTCCTCAGGTTTCTCACCTGCAGCAGCTGTGACTGAAGTGCCTTGCTCGAGGGTATTTTGTCAGACGTCAGCTGACCTTCTCTGGTGACCTTTGACCTCAAACAAAAGAAAATATCTTCCTCTTGAGTCTTAATTGACTTGCTGTTGTTGTTTGTACGGGATGGTCCTGATACAAATGCAATGCTCCCAGAATGCAGATGATTTCTCATCTGGTTTGATCTGGACTTGTATGTTTTAAGTCCTTACAATCACCACATTTATGATTTTATCCCCAAACATGAATCATAACGAACCCCAAAGCTTTCGTAGCACCTGGATTGGTGGGTTTATTCATGAACGCGACTCTTATTACTCTCTGAAAGCCCTGATGGCACTGATACCGTTTTATACAAAAACTTAATAGTGGTTAAACTGTCGCTGCTCTTCTCTTCCCTTTAGTGCCTTTATTATAATTATTATTGTTGTTGTTCAGGTATATTTTTTGTTTCACGCTTTCCCAACGTGTTTTAGGTTTTCACATTTCTGCCATTGTTCAAATGAAAAATTATCTTTTATTTCAGCGTTAAAATGAAGTCAAACTAATTTGATTTCAAGCGTTTATTTCATATTAACATTTACTGACTGTTTGAATGAGAAAAGTGACTTGAAGTTTCTGTCCAAATACACAAAATCATTTTTAGAATCATATTTAAACATCAAAGGACCGTTTATGCATTTCATGTTATATGTAGACACGGATTCTATCGTTGGATTTAATCTCTAAGTGTTTGATTGTATGTGTGAAATTCACTGAAATAAAATCAAATGGAATAAAGTACCTGCTTCAGTTTAACTCCATGAGTACACACAGAGCTGACACAGCGTCACTAAATATACATGCAGTTCACTCATAAACACCACTGATGATGTCATCAGTTCTGCAGATATTCATTTGGTCACTAATGATTTCTTTCTCTGTTACTTCTGATTAAAAAGCCTCATTTTACCCAGAAAGCTGCAAACAAGCAGCTGCTGCCATCTGCTGGAGGACTGATGTTAAAATACACTGATTTATCCAATAAAAAGAAGTTTGGATTTCTTGGTGGATTCTTATGATTCACGGGAGTTTTTGAGGGTCATATTTTACAAATGCTGTTCCACAAATAACTAAACTAAAAACAATATAACAGCTACAATTACGTTGCAATGCTTCTACTCTTTTAAGGTTTTAAATAAATCCCTTAGGAAATAAGAAAAGAAAGTTCTCAAAAAATATAATTCAAGAGTATTTACTTACTTTATTTTTAATAAATATGAAATGTTGTTATGAAAAAACAATTTCATTGTTTCTCAGTTGGTTTGGATTTTTAGATGTATGACCCACATTTGAGATGTGCTTGAATAAATAAATAATAATAAAATGAAAGTGATTATTTAAATGCAATTTGAAATTAATTTTAACAATATATAAAATACCTTTATTGTATATATACAATATATATTGTAAATGTAATTGTAATGAAAATTATATTAAATAATAATAATCATTATTATTATTATAACAATATTTGGGAAGAAAAGTAACTACATTTTCTGACCGTTCGGTTTATTATTTTATAAAGGTGTTTTTACTGTTACTAAAACAAAATTTATGTTGCGCGCACGTGAGCGGAACCTTTGATGGAGGGAATGTTCCGGCCCGGTGGTAAATATTGTGACACAGAGTATTTCCTCCATGCTTGATTTCAGTAGCGTGATGCCACTTTCGGGTCTTGTTGCTCGTTTCTATGTTGTCGAAGTTGAAGTTATTATAGTTCATGTATTAAAGTAACAGTTCATAACAACGTGAACGTGTTGTGACGCGTTAACGGCGGTGGAACTTTCTGGAACGAGGTAGGTCGAAATGAGCAACACGTGACATCAATAAAAGGCACATAACACATTAATAACACACGTACAAACGGCGAGAAACGCGACTCATTTCTGCCCGAATCTCTCACGGGAGAAGAAAGCAGACTTCCTTTAAAAAGCAGTAACGTTGAGTTTCATCTTATTGTTACTGTTGTTTTAACGCGTACATTAAAAGCACATTGGACGCTCCACAAAGGAGGATGCTGCTGGTCCTCATTCGGCAGCAAAGGACACCTTAATGTAACAGATAACAAGCGCATCTATATGAAAGTTATTTCTTTTTTGTACTAATACTAAATTCTAAAGCAGTTTCTAATACGCCCCGAGGCGTTATTTAACTACTAACTAAAGCCAACGTGGGATTCCAGAGAGATTCAATGGGACAAATCTTCTCCTGACACGTTTCCTTCTTGCTGTCCAGCGCCGGTCGACCCGTTCCCGAGCCGCCATGGGGGGCTTGGAGGTGAAGCTCAAGGGTCTGTCCATCGCCCGGTGGTGCCGCCTGACGAGCCCCACCTACCTGCTGGACGTGGCCCTGCAGCCGGCCGGCCTGCTGGCCGTGTCCTGCTCCGACTTCACCGTCCGCCTCCACAGCAGGGACACTCTGGACCTGGTGGGCGAGTACCAGGGCCACCGCGGCCCGCTTTGTGGGGTCGTGTTCTCCCACGCCTCCCCTGACTTCCTCTACTCGGCCTCCGCCGACGGGACGGTCCGGGGGTGGGACGTCCGCCGCCCCGGGACGGCGGCGGCCCAGGTGTTCAAAGGCGACCCGGCGCACGCCTACAGCGGCTTCGACCTGAGCTGCAGCGACACGCTGCTCTGCGCCGGCACCGAGCAGGTGGACAGGGAGGACAGCTACCTGGTCTTCTGGGACGTCAGGAAACCCGGCGGCGGGCTCCTCGGGGCGTACTCCGAGTCCCACAGTGATGACATCACTCAGGTGCGCTTCCACCCGCGGGAGAAGGACCGCCTGGCGTCCGGCTCCTTGGACGGCCTGGTGAACGTGTTCGACCTGAGCCGGGGGACGGAGGAGGACGCGCTGCTCGCCACCTGCAACAGCGACTCGTCCGCCGGCTCGATCTGCTGGGCGGGGGCCGCCTACACCCAGCTACTGTGCCTCAGCGCCAACGAGAGGCTGCACCTGTGGGACCTGGGCCGGCTGGACACGGAGGAGCCCCTCAACGTGTTCGGCGCCGCCGACGGCCGCGACCTGCCGCAGCTGGCCGGGGGCGGGGCCGTGGATTACCTCGTGGGGGCCCAGTGGCTGGAGGAGGCCCAGAAGCTGCTGGTGGTCGGGGGGGCGAACGACGGCGACGTCCACCTGATGGAGTGCAGCGGCGGCGGGCTTCATCTGCTGAAGACCCTGGAGCGCGGCCACGCCTCCATCGTGCGCTGCTTCCTGTGGGACGCGGCGAAGGAGGCCCTCGTCACGGGGGGGGAGGACGCTCTGCTGCTGCTGTGGAAACAACAGGAGGCCGAGCTCATGGCGGGAAAACGGCAGTCCAGGAAGAGCGAGAGCGCTTCGAGGTTTAAATCCAGAGCGCATAATAACTACAGCTACCACAGGGGAAATAAGTAGACCGGGAAGATGGAATGACTCTGACTTCCTGTCTCTGGGAGGAAGCACTCACTCTTCTTCTCTGTTTTAAACATTTACAGATCTTATGTTTCTACGGTAACTAAAAGTTTGTTCACGTCACATTTCACTCCTCTGAATATTCTACCGCTGCCACAGACTGTATTTAAGTGGTGGACGTAGTCATGGTAACGCCATCTACTGGACTGCCGCTATGAAGCCGCGAGTTCAACATGGCGAGTTCGTTGCCATTTATTTCTTTGCAGCAAATATATTGAAGCGACCATATGTGGAGTGAATAGGACGAAGAGAAACCTGTCAATCAACGTGTAGCCCCGCCCTAAAGCATCCCCTGCTCCATCGTCTGTTTGACTCTAAATGGACCATAATTTACTAAATTAAGACATAAACTCACATTTACTTTTTTTAATCGATAGTTATCTATTGAGTTCATTTTTCAGTCATTCGTTTCTCTGATTAACATCTGCATCAGAAACTAAACGTGACTTTCTTTTAATAAATATGATGATGACCATGACGTGTGATCCAGTCACACTTTGGTGTTACATTAAAGAACCGTCTTCATTTTGTATCCAGATGTGTCCGGTTACTCACTTGTTCCTGATACAATAGGTACATCCAGAGATTTAAAGACTTGATCTTTACTTAAATATAGAATAGTGAAAGTGAAAACGATGTTTTAAAAATGTTCGCCACTGTGTTGTAGAGTATATTTAAATCATCAATATCTTAATCTTAATATGAAATGAGGACGCATCTGTTTTTTGTCTCACAATTTCATATTTAAAGTAAGATTTACATTTTCTTGCTCAAGCTATATCTATTAGTCATATTTCCTCTTTACATCAAAGTGTTCTCTGCATCACACGCAGCCAATCAGGGAGCAGCTTCCGCTCCCAAACACCAAAGCGTGAACGCCAGTGTGTGTGTGTGTGTGTGTGCTTCTGCGTGAGACTGCAGACAAAAATCCTACAATAAAATATCAGATAGATGTAGGGAGATAGATTCTCCACAATTGTATTTGTAAATAAAAGTTTTACAACAATGAAATTTGAACACGAACAGAAGAGATCACGTTTACATGAGGTTCAATGTGATATCAGACTCATACTAGAGGACATAATAATGTGTTTCTTTTAAGCAAAGTAGCTTGATTTTCTAATGTTCATGAGTATTATATAGACAGGAAGGTTTACTTACATCACAACGATTTAGATCATCAAAATCAAAAATGGTCGATTACAGTAGGCTGTATTTCTACTTGTACTAGAAAGGCTTCACAATTGGAACATAAAACTTTATTTTCATTCACGAACAACAAGATCCTGTTGCCTGCCTGAATTGTTCATGAAGTTTCGCAGCTGACCCCTGCACGTCCCTGCGCGCTCGATCAGCGGCCACGCTCACGGTGCGTCTGTGCGGTTACGTAACCCCCCTTCCCGCTAACGCGGCCGTATCTCTCGCGCTCCCACGGGCCCCGCATAGAGATCCACGCCTCCTTCGCACCGCGCTGTAAACACCGTAACATGTGCAATGAAAGGTGGGGTAAGGCGCACGAGCGAAGGGCCGGGCCTCGGACTGGCTCTGCCTCATTCCTGCCCGCCGTGCGGCGGAGAAACACACACACAACGCACACCTCGCTTTTTTTCAGCCCCGATATCTTCCCCGGCTCGCTTCTCCACCTAACCGGACGGATTCAAAGCTGTTGATCGACGGCGCGCCCCGGCCAATCGGAGCGCGCAGGGCTGCTCGCTGCTGGCCAATCGCCGTCGCGCGTCGAGTTTTAACGCGTCAAGCACGTTTCTGTGCGTTTTTTTTCTGTTATGTGTGCCATGGTCTCAACCCAGCAGTGTTGACAATAGGGTGAAAAAGAATCAGCCCAGAATCATAAACGAGCTAAGGAAAAAAACCCTAAAAGATAAAAAAAAAAAATCCTGGGGGTTTAGGGCAATTTGAATCAGTAACAGGAATGTAATTGCGTTACCGTAATCGTTTTATACAGCCGTGCTTTGTTATTAATGGGAGTTTGAGGATTATTCCGTTGGAAAGAAGAAAAAGCTACTCGTGGGTTCGGCTGTTTCAGGCCAGATTTTGCTGCTGTTTTGCACCGAGCTGGAGGGTTAGCCGTAACGGTTCGCCCCGATAGACCCCCCCCCCCCTCCCAAAAAACATAGGATAACTCCTCCGCCGCCGTCTCCGTTGCGAACCACAGAGGATCAAGGTAAAGTACTTCGATTGGAGAGCTAACAGCCGCTCGGGTCGGGCTGCAGCTCGTCAGGACTCAGGACGGTGTGTGTGTTTCCCCCGAAGCCAAGTCGGTCTGTCAGTTAGCGTTAGCATTAGCAGCGCCCCCCTGCCCCCCTCCTGTATTTACACCTGGGATGATGGGTGATCGCCCAAGTCCGCCCAGGTAACGTTATTTCATCAGCACGCATGTGAATTTGTAGCTTTGCTCTAATCAATGTTTTCATATCTTGCACTGGAAGCTAGCTTGCTGACGGTGGCTAACAAGCTACGGCTAGCAACATGTTCAACTTGAGCTAACCCGCGATAGCAGTAGCATTGATCTAAAACGCCGTTTTCTGAAATAAACTAAGTCAGCTTGGATAAGAGGTCGTTGGTGTCAAAGTGTTAGTTATCTTAAAGTGCCGTGTGTACTCCGAAGAGACAACTAGCTAACGGTCAAAGCGTTGAAATCAGACGCTTTCTAACGGTTAATCGCGTAGCTAGCTAACTGGCTAGCTAGCGCGCTCGCGAGCTGTAGTTGGTGAGGTTATCGCGCTGTCAAGTTTTGAATATTATGCTGCTGCGAGGCCCCAACATGGCCAAGCCAACGCCAGCCCTCCTAAAACGGCCCCTTTACTGACGTGCCAGTAAATAATTAACATCAGATGACTTTGGGTGGATTTAATCTTGATTGTGCCGTTTGGTTTAACGTCAGTGGCAGATCTGTGCTTTGCTTTAAACTAACACATGTTGATGTTTGGAATCCTGTGCAGGAAGCCCCGTGAATCTGCCCTGAGACAGGTTCAGCTTTCCTGTCAAAGGTCAAAAGTCAAATGTGCTGTGATAATCCGATGTGAACTTCTGGCTGGCTTTGCTCCAAGATACATGTGTGACAAACTGTAAATATGCCCCCTGGTATGTCATGTTTCCTGATAACCAACAACTAGTTTACCAACAAACCGCTTGTGTTGTGGATGTTAAACCAGCCAGAGAGGTCTTCACCCCTGATGGTGATGATGATGAGACTTGGTGATGGAGAGTGAGACCGAAATATTAAAATACTCAGAGTTAAAGTACAAAAAACAAAATACTACATAAAAAGTCACATTTCTGAATTAAAAATGTCCCTTTAGTATAAAAGTATTCACATCAAGATCTACTAAAACCTCTCATTCAGAATGTCTGTTACAGAATAATGTATCATTACATTATAATTGTTCATGTTTACGTCACTTTAATGGTGCAGCCGGTACAGTTGGAGATCATTTAATCTTCTTTACAGTTTCCTCTGTGGATTTTACAATTTTAATCCAACAAAGAATGATCCATCATATTGGATCTACTTATTATATTCTGCAAAGTAGTTCAAGGACCAAAAAGTCTCGAAGTAAAAAGTACAATATTTAACTCAGACGTATTAAGGAGCAGGAAAGGGAAGTAGTCAAGTAAAATACAAGTACCATAAACTTAAATGTGGTACTTTAGTCGATAAACTGTCCAACACTGACGACTCCTTTTTCATGTGAGTGGCAGCAGCATGCCGGAGTCCAGGTGTGGCTTTGCAGTGCCAGTGTGTGTAGTTAGGTGTGTGTTTGTGTAGGTGTGCTCCTAGTTTTGGGACTGTCATGCTGGTTCCTCTACAAGGTTTCTGAATGTCTCGCCATGGCGAGGGCCGTTCCAGCCGTAACATCCAAAGTCTGCTGTGTTTATGATGCTGCTGGGGCAGTTACTCCCTCACGTTATCGCGTGTGTGTGTGTGTGTGTGTGTGTGTGTGTGTGAGAAAGTTGCTGAGTTCATTTGTTCTCGACTGTGAGCAGTGTAATTATCTCATGAATGAATCATACCGATGTAGAAGTGCTGTCAGATTGCAGCATTCGGTCGATAATGATGGCAACGGGAAACTTTCTGAAGAAGTGAGTAATGGAAGGGTTGGAAACATTACATTTAGGATTTGTTCTGCTGTAGTTGGCGCTGGGACCACTCCTCAATGTGTCGGTCGCTCTAGGAAACTGATGTAATGTTGTATGTAATGTAAAATAACCTTTCCTCTTTGCTGTGAGTAGATCATTTGTTGCCACGATCGGCTTGAAACTTTCTTGGTTCGGACAGCCGGA
Source organism: Gasterosteus aculeatus (assembly GCF_964276395.1). Classification (NCBI taxonomy): domain Eukaryota; kingdom Metazoa; phylum Chordata; class Actinopteri; order Perciformes; family Gasterosteidae; genus Gasterosteus; species Gasterosteus aculeatus. The sequence goes on from NC_135703.1 coordinate 1,162,683, forward strand.
GTCTGAGTTTTTGTCTTTAACTTATTACATCAGGATGTTTGCTCCTTTTGTCATTAAAGCGGCTGCTTTGTAGCTTCTCTTTGTGATTATTGATTTTGAATATTAATCTGTAACTGAAACCGGAAGACAGGTGATTGATTGACGTTTTGTTCTAGTCGTCGTGGTAACAGGCAGAATGTGTTGGGGTTTTGAACTGTGAGAGGGACAAAATGTGAAGTTTGAAGACCTCACCAAAGACTCTCGCCCGTCGTCTGTGAGCAGTAACTGATAAATACGATACTCTCACTAGTTGAGTCTCCATCAGGTGTTGCAGCATTCAGAGTTTTGACTCTGGACCACAGGCGAGATCCCACAATCTCCTTTTTCTTTTTTTAAATTTCTCCCGTGTGTGTGTGTGTGTGTGTGTGTGTGGTTTGTTTTCCGTCTCATATTTGTTCCCTCACTTCAGCTCCTCTCGCTCTGCCTCGCCGCTGCTTATTTGTTGACTTCCTGTCAAACAGCAGCTCCCTCCCTCCCCTTCCTCCCTTTCTGTTGCTCTCCCCGTTGTCTGCCGTGCCCCCTCCCCTCTCCTTCCTCTCTTAATCCCACCCTCCCTGAGCCTGTTTGGATGTCATCTGGTCTCTTATGTAAGGGGCAATGGCTCCGGGAGAGAGAGGCAGAGGGAGAGCGAGGGAGAGGTTTCCCCTTTGCATAGGTGTAAGCCAAGCTCCAAGGGAGAAATGAAAATCACTGACAGATCACCAAATATCCCTGGTTGCCCTTAGCGATGAAGCTGAGAGCAGCCGCTCGCTGGTCAAGACGTACGTCTTCCCTGAAACGTCCTGAAACATCGGCAGCGTTTGAGTCGGAGCTGGAAGAAGCCGCCCGGCTGCATTAAGTCGCCCTCCAGAGACTTAAAGTTCTATTAGGAGCCAGTGAATATGTGAGGGGGGTATTTCTAGATCTGCTGGCTTAGTTAAAAGTTGTCGTAGCTGATTATTTGTGGCCACTCTACAACTTGCACAGCTTGATAAGATGCTGTACATCCTCCGTTGATCCGCTGATCATTTTATTTCAATTCAACAAACTGCTTCGTGTAAGTTAAATGAAAAAAAAAAACGCTATAAAAAAGAGAAAATTGTATAAAGATGACATGTTTAAATAATTTTATGTCCCAAAACATATTCGGCCTTACAATGATGAATATAAAAAAGAAAAGCAGCAAATCAATCTCCTCATTGGAGAAGCTGCAACGAGTAGTTTGACTTGTTTCAGCTGAAACTCTTCAGTTTGAATCACAGAAGCTTCCGTTCATCCTGCAAACTTAAAAAATGACATTTGACACCACCCTCTCCGCCCGCTCTCATTTGCATCCGTTTGTGTCTCCCGATGCTGTCGGACTCACTTTGTTGGGTGAAGCAGATGTCTTCATGTCTCAGTCACATGTGTACATGTGTGACCTCTCGGATGGAGGAATCCGCAGCCAGGAGGAGGCTGGAGGTGTTTCCCGGCTTTATCGGCTCACATAAATCTACCAAGACAATATTGGATAATCGAGTAAAGACCCCATGATGCCATGATATTTAATTTACGATAACAGTAGAAAAAAAAGCATATGCTCACCTTTTGACGAGGAGCCGAATAAGGAATTGAGGTATGTTGAAGCTCCTCATGTTGGAATCGATTGTTTTTGTTGCGCTGATGGAGGAAGGGAGTTGTTGTTATTTTATTACCATTTCAATGAGCGCACTATAAGACGCCACAACACGAGCTTGTGTCTTCTAGTGGAGGCGCCCTGCATCGTCTTAAATAGGGGACTACCACGTGTGGGTTAAGTGTAATGTCAGGTGGTGTTTACACCGTCATCTCACGGCCACGCTAAACTCAACGTGAAGAGGAGCGTCGGGATGTAAACCGCTCTGATCATCGTCTTCCTCCGTCGCATCGACACCTCCGACCGACCGGACGCACCATCCATCACCTCGGATGCTGCAGTGTACTGAACCGATGATGGATGAGGCGTGCTGCCTCGCCGCTCGTTAAAGGCTTTGTGTGTGTGTGTGTGTGTGTGTGTGTGTGTGTGTGTGTGTGTGTGTGTGTGTGTGTGTGTGTATACGTATTGTACGGCTGCCTGTGTGACTTTGAGAGTGCGCCCCAAAGGTTGTGCGTTCTGTGACCACTGGGGAATAAAGTAACGTGTGACCGGTGATTTGGTCGACAATCCTATTTATTCTGCGTAGCCACAGAAAACTAAGAATGTGTAATCACATCAACGAATAATGTAAGATTATAAAATAATGTCCAGTCACCTACATTTGATTACGGTAACTTTTATCAAAGACAGAACTCCAGAAAATTGCAATGCCGGAAAAAAAATAAAATGTCCTATTTTCTCCCAGCAGGGCTATGTCCTCGGCAGCCACCACGTCTCCATCAGTGGACAAAGTGGACGGATTTTCACGGAAGTCTGTCAGGAAGGCCAAGCAGAAGCGGTCGCAGAGCTCGTCCCAGTTCCGCGCTCAGGGCAAACCCATAGAGCTCACGCCCTTGCCCCTGCTCAAGGGTAAGTGTGTGTGTGTGTGTGTGTGTGTGTGTGTGTGTGTGTGTGTGTGTGTGTGTGTGTGTGTGTGTGTGTGTGTGTGTGTGTGTGTGTGTGTGTGTGTGTGTGTGTGTGTGTGTGTGTGTGTGTGTGTGTGTGTGTGTGTGTGTGTGTGTGTGTGTGTGTGTGTGTGTCCACACACAGATAAGAAGGTGGTTTTGTTTTTCTTGCTTCATTTGCTGCAACTTCCTCCGCGTTCAAGTAAGATCTGAAAGCAGCGGCGAGGATGGACGTCAGTGGTTCTGTTCATCCCTCGGGCTCGTGCATTTATTCCTGCCGATCAATCAAACTAAGCCAGACACTGCAGCAGATCAGTGACAGTTGACCGACCCACCTGTTGAAGGAGGTGAGCAGAGCTAACCCTGTAACCGTAGTTACGACACGACAACTTGAAGGGTTTGTTCACTGAAGTGAGCAGCAAAGAGCAAAGGTTTTTTTGCATGTCAAATTTTCTGCCTATTTTTGCATAATTTTCCATAAAATTTAGCCCGACGCATTCTGTGTTTCTTTAAAGACTGGCGTCTCTCTGCTCATTCTTTGTCATAGATCGGACCTTTTGAACTTCTTAGTGGCGCAGCAGCCCTCAGCGAGAGGACCGCTGACCTACGAGTGCATTCATTTAAACCCCTTTTAATTACTGAAGTATATCTTTGTGATGTTTTAGTAATGATTTTGAGCTGCAGATGTGGGCGACCTTCCCACGTGACTCTATAGTGACCTGTTAGTGAAGGAATGCCAGCGTATTAATAAGCAGAGTGCATTGATATGTACATAATCGGGCGATGCTTGGTATGCACGTGGGTGTAGTAACACACAAAAAGACATACCCCCCCTCCTTAATGCTTCAGACCGGTGTTGACAGCAGGAATGCTGCCACACGGATCCAGACAGCTCGGTCGGCCTCGTGAAGAGTTTTAGAAGAGAACCACCGCCCTTTTCCCTCGCAGGGCGGGGCTTATAGACCAGGAAGGAAGGAGTGTGTGTGTGCGCGTGTGTGCGTGCGTGTGTGCATGCTCCACTTACGCTCGCTGTCCTTATGCAAACATCTGCGTGCTACAAGTACACCTGACCTCCACCTTCACAGACAAACTCTCACTGTTAAAGCACAGCGCTTGGTAGAATCCAGCATCATCGGAAAGAAAAGCAGAATCACGCTTCCTAGAGAGCATGTCGTCTGAAGTTAAAGCACAGCAGGAGATCTTCTTAAAACAGCAGCGACTGCTTTTATTAAAGGAACTGGTTTCAAAAAGCGCTGCGGTCGGCGTTGTTTTTATGTCAGATTTCAACACAGATTTTGTGTTTTCATGTGACACGAGTTGTATGAGCGCTGATGCTGTGCGTCTCCCCCGAAGTCACCTTCAGCTCTTGTCGTAGTTTATTTACTATGCTGTTTATTGGGGCCTCAGTGAGCCGGTTCCTCCCCATGTGCAGTCTATAAGGAGCCGCTATCCAGAATAGGCCCACATTCATCTGCAGTCTGGAGCTCATGTCTTCTGACTGAGAATCATGGAGGCTCTCTGCGTCGACCAGGTCCGTTCCCAAATCCGCATACAGACCCGGTCCTTCTCCCTGGGGCAAGCCGCCGTGTTTCTACAGGAGCTGTGACGGGACAAAGCGAACCCTGGCTGCCTGATCGGGACGTTCCCGCTTTAGCCGGTGCGGTTCTTTCGAGTCCGATCTGCAAAGTGAGCGTTAGGTGTCTGCAGATCCTGAAGAGCATTAGCAGGCCTGACAAATGGGAACCATCCAGGGAGCAGCACTGTCTCAGTAATTTGGGTCACAAGACACCCGCTGCAGACGCCCCTCCCGTATGTGAACCCAGTGGATCGACCTCCTCCCCTGTTCATCACGGTCCACAGTGGACTCTCTGTGAAGAGCGTGGCTTAGGGTTGGATTGGTAAATGAAATCACCGTGTGGCCTTCAGGTACACCCCCCCGGTTCCCGCCGTGCTGCACATTTATTATTTTACAGCGAAGATTCTTTGTTGTTGTTTTTCCAGTTTGATTCTTCTCTCTAAATACTCCCCAGACATGTCAGCTGTTCTGTTTGAAGTAGAAATCCCTGATCTCCTGCTGTGCAGCTGAGCTGCACGATTTTCTTCTTTTCATTTCATAAGAAAGATGCGTCTTTAAATGACATACGTGGTTTTTGCACAAATGATTGTTTTCTCTGTTTGGATTTGCTTTTTGATTGACTCATTCTTATTTTCCTCTGTTTTCGAACACAACTCGACAAAAACAAACCCGTCCTTCACTCTTTGGGACGCTTATTCATTCATTATTGCGCGCGTGGAGACGGCTGCTTCACTGTCTCTGTCTGCCCCCCCCCCCCCCCCCTCCACATCTCCGCCGTGTCTCTGCGTTTGTACACATGTACAGAGTAACAGTCGAAGTGGGTGTTTATCTGGACAGCTGTGCTTGGCGCTTAGCCGACTGGGAAAGCACATCATTAAGATGCCCCCCCCCCCCCCACCCCCCCCGTCACCGTCGCTGGTCAGACCTCAGGCAGGAAATGAGGAGCAGGTCTCGGCAAAGCGCAGTGGATTACATAAATCCTGTCGTTGGCAGTGCGGCTCAGAGGAGGACCGGCAGGGTGCAGCTTCCCGGAGGGGGTCGCCGGGTAAAAGTCTTTACCTGTGAGCGAAGGGGTCTCACGCTGGTCCCCGTGTGCCCGGCTTCAAGGTGTTCAGCGCCTCCACCAGGTTGGCTGACGGCTCACAGATTATCCAGAAGTTCTGAGTGAAAGCTTGTCGATTAAACCTCGCGGTACAGTCGACTCGAGAGACGCAGCCAACACGCTCACGCAAAGATCACGCCAGGTGGCGTTCGGGCACAAGCTGGTCATCGCGGTGTATCAAGTATCAAAAGGGAAGTTGCTGCGCTTGCTTCCTGTGGACCTAAAGGGCTTATGTCATTTTAGGGCTGCGGTTACTCCAGCACTGGCAAGGAGAGAAGATTTCTCCAAAGTGATAAACATTCATGGGGGGGGGGCGTCAGGGGCCCCCAGTTACCAGAGGAGTTGCAAACACGGCTCTCCTATAGAGAGGTGTGAACAGGTGATGTGGTAGATATGCTGTCTTTTATAATCTGATCCACGTGTCGCGGTAGCTGCACGGCTGGAGCTTCAGTGAGCGTTTCCACGGCGATGTTCCCTCGACGAGGTAGAGCGAGTCTGCAGGAGGAATTGTGTTCGGTCACACGCGCTTCTCCTCCCCGTGTTTGGGATCGTTTCATCACAAATGTCTTTATAAAATAATCCCTGTTTAATCCCAAATGTGCCGACAACACCGGGCAGCGGGAGTAAAACACCGGGTACTTAGCGATGCTTTTTATACACATTTTGATAAAACACAGCATTTAAAAAAAAATAGTTGCGTCCAGAAATAAAAAGTAGACGGTAAATCCAAGTCGCATGAGGTCAAACTGAGTTTTACATTCATAAAGGTTCATGCAAATAACTTTTACTACATTCAAATCATAGATTCCTTTAGTTCAATTGAGGTATCTGACGTGTGGAGGTCTGCCGCTTTAAGGCCTTTTCACCAGTGAACCAAAGTGCACTGAGAAATATCACCCCCCCCCCACACCTCAAATCACGGGTGCTGTGGCACAAACGTGGGAAAAGCCGGACAGGGGCCCTCAGAGCACGTGTTTGATGCCTGGCTGAATCCCGGGTCCTAGGAGCAGCGATCCGCCTCCGGCCTCGCGGGGAGCAGAAATAGAAAGAAAGCGAGCGACTGAGATGAAGCCCCCCCCCCCCCCCCCCCCCCCCAGAAACCCGACCCACGAGGTGTCTCTTTACATTCTCCCAGTCCCACTCCCTACAAACGAGAAGGAGCGCGCCTCCAACAAACCTTCGGCCGCCCACATGCTCCAACCGGCCACGTCCAGGACTCGTTGTCCACCCAACAGGGAGCCTCGTTAAGTGAGTGTGTTAAAGTTAGCCTCCGCTGTGTGTGTGTGTGTGTGTGTGTGTGTGTGTGTGTGTGTGTGTGTGTGTGTGTGTGTGTGTGTGTGTGTGTGTGTGTGTGTGTGTGTGTGTGTGTGTGTGTGTGTGTGTGTGTGTGTAACAGAAGCCGGCTGCTTCTGGGAGGAGAATGGAAAGTTCCCCGGTGGATCGGGAACATTTTTTCTTTCTGGTTGTCGTGCGGAGGGACGTTTGATTTGTTCTTTGAAACGTGGTGAAACCGGTTCTGACCGAAGGGCGTCCGGCAGGTCGTTGGACGGCAATGAGTAGGACAGTGAAGTTTGGGCCTGCTGAGTTAGACAACGCGTCGCTGCGTGGTCTCCATTCTCATCTCTGTTTTTTTGGAAATATGGAAATGACATGAGCCACGAAGTCGGAGGTGAGCGAGCCGCTTCCTGCTGTGTGCTGATGTTGTGGTCGTCTGCTGGAGCTCCTCCTGACGCTGGATGCTCTGGAGCTCTGGAAAGATCCACAGGAAGGATGTCTTTAGAATCTCTTCTTTAAACCTATTTTACAGGCTGGATTTCATTGGTCTTTTATTTTAATAAAATATATTTTATATTGCAGTTACAAAATGAATGAATGTATTTCGTGCCTCAGTCCTTGTTAGCATCCACAGCTGGAGTAAGAGGAGAAACGTTGCTGCTGATGCTTTTAACTCATCGTTGGAGCATTGAACAGACTGAAGAATATGACCTCTGACCTCGCTGAGTATTTATACCAGACTCCTGCTACAAAAAGGCCAATCTGGAGTCATTGATTCAAAGGAAGGTGTTCTTTGGACGTTGGTGCTGAAAGGGTCACAGTGATGTCTCCTCCTGGTCACATCAACAACAGTTACCCGTCCTCCACTTGGGATGAAGCTGTTGAATGTGTTTATTTTGCCCTGAACAATAACTGGAGAGGGACATTGTAACGGCCAGCATGAACCCAAGCAACAGTCCCACCTCTGGATGGGTGGAGGCTGTGTGTGTGACTCGGCGCTGCGCCTTCTGCAGGGAGCAAAGTTTACCCACAACCGCCGCTGCATCAGTTAATGATTGACAGCAGGGCCGATCGCATGAGCGCCGAGGGCACGGAGATAGGGACGGATATTTACACGGGCAGGTCCTGCCAGGCTACGTGTGTGTCTGTGTGTGCATGTGCAGTGCTGCTCGGCTGTTTGTGCTGCGGCCTCTCAGCTTAATATCAGTGTACAGCTGTCAGCTTTAATTCCCTGTTTTTACAGTAACAGAATCTCAAATCAATTCAATGACACATCTGGTGTCTGCAGATGGAGACGAGCAAACGCACCTGGACGCCACGTGGGTGGATTCTACTGGATGTTGATTAGTTGGTTCGTTTGTAAACTGAATGAATATTATTGAGCTCTTTTTCAGCAGCCGAGCCTCTCGTGGTTCTAAAGTGTTAATGTTCAGTTACAGCGGATGTGACCTGAGAATCCGAGGTTGCCGTGTGTCTTGACTTGTGGACTCTGTTGCCACGGATACAGCGGTTCGTCTGATCCGGGGGGGCTTGTTTACAGCCTCGGTGACGTCGTGTTTGGGTTCATCAGCATCTCTTTAGTTTGATTTCTTTTTGTTAGGTCAGAGGTCGCGGCGCTCCCCTGCATGCAGCCACATGTGAACGTCGACACAGAGCTCTGCGTGGACAGCTGACGCTCACGCCCGTCTCCCCGAACACAACAGATGTTATGACCGTCTGCGTTTATCATCTGCTCTCACTCTAATCCTTTATGTAATGTTTAACCCCAGTGGCTTCTGGGAAACATATATATATATATATATATATATATATGTCAGGATATATTTATCCTGGATGGACCCACAGCGAGTTTCTATCCTCCTAATGTGCATCATGTCGCCATCTGAAAGCATCCCCACTTTTTCCCCCTTTTGAGGTCAAACGTCTGTGCGGATGTGCATGTGACCCGCTGAGGTCACGTGCACACGTTCATCACGTCGTTCCGTCTCACACGTTGTGTAGAGGAGGAGAGTTTCAGCTGATAAGAAACATCGCTGCTACGTCTCTACCTGTTTAGAGCGACTCGGTCAGACGGGGGAGCTTTCAGTCCTGACTCTGCTCCGGGTAGAGAAGGTTAATTAGAAGCCACCAGCAGGAGAGGAGAGCAAAGGTCGCGCCCACAGCGCTGTGACCCCTCCCCCGCCCTCCCCCCCCTTCCCAATCAATGGTTTCATAATCTCCACCATCACCACCCCTGTTTATGCCTTTATGGCAAGTGTACGTACACAGGCAGGCAATATCCCACAGAACGACCTTCAGCCCCCTGCGGTAATTGAAACCTGCTCGCCGGCTCACACTGCTGCTTTTATAGACGAGGGGCTTTCCCCTTCACACTCCGTAGAGTTGTTGACTCTTGCTCTGCGTCTTGTTCATCTCCGTAGGACCAACAGCTTCCGTCTGGAGTTCTCTTCATGTTGCATTTGTGCAGTTTGGAGTCACGTCCGCTCCGAATCGTGTTGCAGCGCTGTTCATCACGTTTTAGCCTGTTAAATAATAGCGGTGGAGGGGGGGGCATTTTTCGATTTCTCTTGATTCTCTCGGTAGAACGATTCGGTCTCGATTCAGAAAATTTAATAATCGGAATAAAAAAAAGTCTGTCTCGCGCGAGATATTAGCTCGCTCGCGGAGCGTGAACTTCCTCGCTCGCGAGGTTGGTCTCTGCTCGCGCTCATATCTTACCTCATTATTTCCATTTTCCAAAAAGTCGATCTGTATTGAAAGTTGGCAAGATATTCACAGATTTGGACTTTTTTCCGGTATTTTACAAATACGGACCGGTCTGAGACTAAGAGCAGCTTTCTCTTCATTTAAAAGAAAAATAAATCTGTTTTTTTTTTGTTTTTTTACATCGGCTACTTCCATATTGTGTTGACATGCGAGCTGCATTGGTTCCTGCATTGTTGATAGAAAATCATATTTTTTTCTCTTTATAAAAAATTAGAGATGGTAATTCGTCTGTTGATTTTCTTTAATTATCAAATAAAGTAGGAAGTGATCTGAGTAGCAAACTCAGATTTGAGAAAATTTAGAAAATCGAGATGCATCGATAATCGTTTTATCGGTTTAGAATCGAATCGTTGACCTCTGAACCGGAATCGAATCGTGAGGTGCCAAGAGATTCCCCCCCCTATTAAATAACATCAATGTTAAAATACTAAAGATGCCACTATAAAGTGTGCAATCTGCTCATCTCTCTGGCTGTGAGTCATTAAGCTCCTCTCCACCAGTAATTAACAAGCAGCCACTTCTCGCTTCCTCTGCCGAGGGATTCCGTACGAGTCTCGTCAGAAGCTGGGAAGCGGGACAGGAAGGAAGGAAGCGTCACGGTTTGGGGCGGGGCTTCACACTGACTGACAGGTCTCTGCGTCCTTCCAGCCTCACTTTCTGTTCACCGGTTGCAAAATGGCAAAGATGGCGACGGCCAACCCGTCAAGTCTCGTGATGTACTCAACTGTGACTGCTTGGCGTTTCTGAAAGAATCAGCTGATTATTGTTACAATCTCCACGTGAGCGACGGCGCTGGCGAACCTCAGCCCGTTGCCATAAATAACCCCAATACGACGTCTGGCTGAGCACAGACGGGCTGACAAAGTGGAAGAGCCACAGCCAAACACCTCGACCCCGACAACCCCGCAGGATTAAAAAGGATCTCGTTGGAGCGGCTAAATGGATTTGAGGATGAGGACGGTGAAAGTAAATGCCCTCCATGATACGGGGACTTTTGAAAACGTGAACAAGCTTCAGTTCAGGTCTCCTGGCCGCGTCCACAACATACAGGTTTCTTCTTAAATGGGGTCATTTGCTCCGTCCCTCCTCACTTTGAAGGTATTTGCTTTGGAAGAAGCTGGTTGCCATGGCAACTGAACACATGTATTCATTCCTGGCCTGCGTTTGTGCGTCTCCGTCCCGCGGTGACGGCAGCTCTTATCTGCATACTGTGTACAGCTATCAGATGTGTGTCCTCGGTGTACTTTTGACCCGTGATTCATGAGCTGCGTCGTGAAGAACCACCGTAGTAAACGTGGAGATTTCACTCCGAGGACCCGACCATCGGGCAGAAGGTCTTCGGTAAATAAAAGTTCTGGTTTGAAGCAAACGACTCATCCGCTGCTCCTCAGAACGGACACTTGCGTTTGAATCCTTAATAATGTTACATTAACTATCTGCTTATTGACCCAATAGACTCGCACTTTGTTGGAAGCTGCCTGAATAGATAATGGATTTAAAACGTTGAACACAACAACATACTTTTCATATTAATGCGATTTCTCTGAATTAGTTTGTTATTGACAGATAACACTGTTACAGTCAAAGCGATGTTTTTGTTATTATTTTAATCCGCTTCCTTTCTGCATCTACTTTGATTTCATACAGGAAAATAAAGAATAAAAGCAGGAAAAGGAGAAGGTCTTAATTTAACATATATAGATCTAAATCTGCACGTTATCCCTTAATCCTACAGAAAGGTCTTGTTCTAGTTTGCAACGGCATCTGAATACAGACCAAATGCAGATGTTCTTATATCTGGACTGTTGGTAGTTTTCTTTTTTCTCAATATGAAAATAGGCAACGCAGCGCACATGACGCACACCACACAGACACGGGTCCGATCCGAGTGTGTGTGTGTCTTCCTTGCTGAGTCTGAAGAGTAGTTTCTGGGTTATTCTGAGCTACACACACATTCTCTTGCATGCTTAAATACAGTCACACTCTCTCTCTCTCCCACATTCACACTGGTGCTCTCTCGCCCAGCCGGGGGCCCGTTGGCTGTGCTCCCCTCAGTGTCTGTGGAGGGATTACGGTGTCCTGTGTGATTATCTGTCTATTAATAGTTTCTTTAAGGTCTGTTCACATGCTCCTATGGCGATCTCAAGGCCCCGTAACACAAGACGACCCCGAGTCCTGCAGCCAGTGATCAACACACACACGCACACGCACACACGTGCATGCACATATGCAATGCCCTGCAGAGAAAGGGGCTGAATGAATGCGATAACTCTCCTCGGCCTTGTTCAGTGCCGCAGACACGGGAGGCACGGAGTGTGTGCACGGTGGTTTTGCACAGCATGTTTCACAGCTCTGACGTATCGTTTTACAGGACAGGAAACCGCAACATGTTTTAAGTATTCAGGTAATACTTCAGTCCTAAAATCACTCTTTGTACATCAGTAACTCAGTCAAACACACCTCTTCTGTGAAACACTCAGCGCCTCATGCAGTCCTAGTCCAGAGGTGTAACGTTTGTGAATGTATGTATGCATTTATCTGTGTGTGTGTGTGTGTATAATATATATATATATATATATATATAATATATATATGCATGCATTCATGCAGGAGTTTTGGGGCAGTTCTTCAGTTGCCTTCCATGGCTTGTGTCCAAGCAGACTGCTGTGTTTTATGGTTCTGTTTCCCCGGGTTACCAGGAGACACACAAAGGTTTCCTTCTCAACTCAAGAGGTCATCGGATGAGTAATTGATTGTCTCTTCCTTCCCCGTTTATCTGCTTCATCGCAGCTTTTATGGCGACAACTGCTCGCAACAATCGTATACGAGTGAACCAAAAGTGTCCGTCCATGAAACCAAGACCACGAGCTGCGAATTCACCGCGCTCACGTGGCACGCACTCATTCCGCCTGTGTGGATTACGTTTCTGATTTTCCACTGCAACCTAAAAGAAGCGGCCAGGGCTCAATGTCTTCCTCGAGGACGTGCAGACTTTGCAGCCACTTCGATATTCTGTCGAGCGACGAGTGATCACACGGGGGGGCAAAGGGGCAGCGGTTTGATGCCGTTGGCAGGTTCCCTCAGTGAAGATCTGTTTGATTGACGAATATGTTTTCTAGTAGTTTGAATGAAAGACGTTGCTGATGTAGGACGAGGCGTCGTGGAGCTCAGGACTCCAGCAGGCGTTTGGACAGAAGATGCTGGCAGTAGTTTCCCAGGAAACTGCACTCTGTGTTGAGAGGATTTCCTGGGTTCAACCCTTCGTTCGTACCTGCGCAGATCAATCTGAGCCAGAAGAAAACTATTCATTTCCCCCTTTTGTTGAGTATTCGGGTTCAGCAGTTGAAACTACGTCACATGACGTCTGAGGAGAATCAGCCGTGGCTTCCTACTCGCACGCTTACAATTTATTGTTTTTTTACAGTATGTGGTTAAAGTTAATAGATCATCGAAGGCAATATTTAAACGACACATTTCCAATAAAGCTGAGAAAGAACTTTGTTCAAGGACGGTTTGATTTTTTTTTTTTTGTTTCTGCCTCTCGTTCAAAGAAACGCGGCAACAAGCAGAGATGATCTGTGACGAGGTTGAACCTGGCGACGTGCTGCACGTTCATGAATGTTGGAGATCAGCTTGTCCTCCGGCTGCAGGGAGCTCAGCGCTGTTCATCTCCCTGCACAATAAAATAAATAATAATACATATATAAACACACAGGTGTGTGTTAGATACCATTAGCACAATGTCTGACTCTTCACTGCAGAACACAGGTGTGTTTTTGATCGTCTTGCCTTTTTGAATGTCCTATAAAACAGCAGCAGACTTTATCCCCAGAAAGACTCACAGAGGAGCGATTATCCTAAAGCCAACGTTTATCATCACTATTGATCTACTCGTCATCCAACGCGGATTGGTGGAGCCCGAGAGTTTGTCATTTAAATGCAGCGTGAGGCGGAATGCAAAATGACAAAGGAGCCCGTTGAAGTGTAATCTGAGAGCAACGCACTTCCTGTAAAATACATCACTTCCTGTTGTTTTCTCT
>NC_135703.1:1178518-1216018 GCF_964276395.1 Gasterosteus aculeatus
GTGTGTGTGTGTGTACGCGTGTGTGTGTGTGTGTGTACACATTCAGATCTAGAATTACAGCTTCTGGTTTAGTCAGAACTCACCAAGGAGAAGAAATGAAGAAAACATGAATTCACGTTCACATTATTTTTTATTTGGAATTTTAAAAACTAACGCGATCCGCATCCAGACGTTTATTTTTAGGGTTGTTTGAGAAATGTTCTCCGCCAGAAACCACATGACGTGCACTTTGCGCGTCTAAGCGCTCCAGTAAGAGTCTCCCTTCTGCTCACGTCGGCATTTATAGAGTAATAAACTAAATGTTATCGGCACCACAAGCTCAAGGTCGGCCATGTTTGGAATTCTTACACCGAATGGATGGTTTGGGCTAAGCTAAGCTAAGCTAATGGGCTAACGCGTGTTCCTCTCCCTGCAGTTGGCGTATTGCATTGTACAGTTCCTAGAGAAAGACCCAACATTAACAGAACCAGTAAGTATCCCTGATTCAAAGTCTCCACACAGCAACAGAACCACAGGGAGGAAAAGCTGCATCTCTCTCTCTCCTCAGGTCATCAGAGGCTTACTGAAGTTCTGGCCAAAAACCTGCAGTCAAAAAGAGGTGGGGCTTGTTGTGTTTATTTGTGTGCAGGTACAATAATGTGCGTGTGTGGTAAACGTACTCTTCCCCCCCCACCTCCCCCAGGTGATGTTTCTAGGGGAGCTCGAGGAGATCCTGGACGTCATCGAGCCCACACAGTTCGTCAAGATCCAGGAGCCGCTCTTCAAGCAGATCTCCAGATGCGTCTCCAGCCCACACTTCCAGGTGGGTGACCGGGCACCACGGCGGGACACTGGGGACGATGTTATGTTTGGGCGGGGGGGGCTTACGCGTGCGTGTGCTCGGTGTCCCGCAGGTGGCGGAGCGAGCTCTGTACTACTGGAACAACGAGTACATCATGAGCCTGATCGAGGAGAACTCCAGCGTCATCCTGCCCATCATGTTCTCCAGCCTCTACCGGATCTCCAAAGAGCACTGGAACCCGTGAGTTCATCAAAGCCGCTGCTGCTTCCCTTCCCTCCCCCAACACGAGCGATGATGACTTTCACAGACGCTGTGAACTTGGATGTGTGCGTCATCGCTGGTGACCTCTGACCCCCCCCCCCCCCCCTCTCCCCTTGCAGGGCCATCGTGGCGCTGGTCTACAACGTACTGAAGGCCTTCATGGAGATGAACAGTACCTTATTCGACGAGCTCACAGCCACTTACAAGTCGGACCGCCAGCGGTGAGGAGCGCCCGAGACGTCATGATCCCCTGACCTCTGACCTCACATTCAGAACAAGTCTCAAGCCTCTTGGCTTGTTTGGCTCGATCAAACAAACGTGGAAGTTTAAACTTTTGAAATCATGCGGTTCATTTTTTAAGTACATTTAACGCAAATATAAAGACATAATTAAAAATGAACATTTCAAATATAATAAAAACCAAAGGCAGGAGTTAAAATATGTTTGTTTGTTGTGGAGTTAAGAGAAATAATACTAATAATAATGACTTCATTAATGTAGCAGCTTCACACAGGTTCAGATTAGTGATGTTTGTGTTCCAGTGAGAAGAAGAAGGAGAAGGAGCGGGAGGACCTGTGGAAGAAGCTGGAGGACTTGGAGCTGAAGCGGGGCCTTAGGAATGACGGCATCATCCCCACTTAACGAAGACCGCGCCGCGCTCCCCCCCCCCCCCCCCCGCCCTGTGACTCCCCCTGCCCCTCCATCCTCGCCTCCCCTCCACATCAGCCATGTCTGCCCAGAGCTCCGAGAAACCCCCGATACAGAACCCCCCCCCCCAATGGACACGGAGCGCCTGCTGGTTTCTTAATTGTTTTTTCTCATGTTTTCTTTTTCTGGTTTCTTTTTTTCCCTCCTGTGTTTGTGCGACTTACTTTACAGTAGATTCATCACGTCTGTTTTCATTATTTCAACAGCACTGTAAATAATAATAATTATTTTTTCTCCCCCCCCCCCTCCTTCCCCCCGCGCCCCGAAAACTGATATTATTGCAAACGGATAAACAAAAACAATAATAATAAAAAAACGAAGTAAAAAAGTAGAAAATGAGAAAATGACTTGTGTGTGAGGGGGAGTTTAAACAAAACAAAAACAACTTGAAGAACGTGAGACGAACTCCTGGAAGACAAAAGAAGAGAAGCGGGACGGATTTGAACTCTTCTTCTTCAGTAAAGTCCCGTGTGTCGTTTTTATTTCACTGCTCATCTCGCTGCCTCTGTCTTTCTGCCCTCTTTCCTCTCTAAAGGTGCGTCTGTCATTTATGTCCCCCGGGTTGGATGTATACTGATAATGTGACCCCCCCTCCCTTTAGGTTCCCCACTGTCCCCCGCCACACACACACACACCCCATCTCTTCTGAGTGCGTTTACATGCGTGTTCAAGGGAGAGTTACTTGTGTAAATGTTTTTTTTTCTCCAATTTTTGTCCCCCAAACTACATAAATAATGTTGTCTTTGCATAAATACAGAAAGTTATTATTTAAAATTACTGGGTTAGGGTTAAATTTAATCAATTAAATGTAATTAAAATGAATTGCTATCAATATTTTTACTACTACAGATTAAAACTCTTCTCATCTTGAGCAGTCACACAGTATTTCCGGTGGCTGTTTCAAAATAAAAGCTCTTGTGTTTCACAATTCAAAAAAAAAAAACTCAATGAAGGAAATGAAAATCCCCAAAGCAGAAGAACATGTATGTTGTCACTGATGATACAAACTACTAAAGGTATTTTTAGAATGTAAATAGACGGATAAAATAAAACGGGCCTTGAAATAAGTTTTTTTCTTTTACTTTGGCGCCATCTGGCGTCTGCGCCGGAAGTGGAACGACAATAAATACGTCACTATGATTGTGTTAACTAAAAGGTGGAGCAGATGAAAAATATAAAATAATGAAACTAATTACTGTCATCAATGTTTCCTCTCGTTTGTTTGTTTTAACCTTCATATAAACGGCAGCATTAAACGTGTGAATCCACATGTAAACGCACTCCATTCTTTACTCCTCCCCTGAAACAATAGATGAACTTTTCCCCCCTGCGTCTTATTCTTTAACCCCGCCCCTCACTCCCTCACCTGCCACACCTGTTTCTCGGGTATCAGTCTGGCACAGGTACCCTCCGGACGTAACGGCGACTTTCAAAATAAAACGCGCACACAATTCTTTTTAGATAAACGCCAATTGAGAAAAAAAAAAACCTTGCGAAAAAGCGAGCGCCCCGTACATCACCTCTCTGCCCCCCCCCCCCCCCCTCCTATCCCCCTCTGCCCACCTGAGGAGGAGGGTGGTGCTGCGTTGACTTCACAGTATTACAACAACCCTGTACATTGTTATTGAATGCAGTACACTGATAATCTTGTATCTTGTAGTAATTTAGCCTTTGTTCTTTGCTTAGGAATCTGTGGAGAGGAGTATCCAGTATATAACGAGGTATTATGGATCAATACTTCCTGGTAATTAAGATAGTGCCCCCCCCCCCCCTTCCTTATGTTCTTTTCTCTCACGCCTCCCTCTTCACTTGGTTTTTATCGCATTTTTTGGATATTTTCATAAAGTTTCTTTTAAACCATTGGATATATATTTTTTTCATTGTAAAGGGGGGTCTGGGAGGCAGGGGGTCGGGGCGGGGGGGGGGGGGGGGGGGTACAGAGCAGCAACACTTTGTGACGGTGAATAAAATAAAGGGCCCCCCTCCCTCACAGAATTAACGTGTGCTTTAGAACGGCCCGAATATAATATGAGTTAAAACTGAAGAGAAAAAAAGCAGGAGGAAAAAATGCTTGGAGAAATACAAATGTTTAATTATTTTAAAAAATAAAGAGATATTAAATTAAACCTGTTTTGTGATAAAGCCCGGACGCTGAATTGCTTTATTTACATGTGTGTGTGTGTATATGTGTATATACACACATCTGTAGAGAAACTACAGAAACAGTTTAACTGTTAAAGTCAGAGAAACTGAATGAATAATCCGGTGTTCTTCTCTATTTGTATTGTCAATGTGTCTCCCCACACTTGCTGAAGACTTCAAATCAAAGTTGTTTTTTTTATTAGAATCCATTTCTGTGAGTGCAATGAGCCGGAAGTAGTGTCGGTGACGTCATAATAAGAGCCGTTTGACTCCTCTAATGCGAAGGAAAGCTCTTCGACGCCTTCAATTAGCTCCTTAGCAGAGGAACCACTGGACCAAACTCACGAGAGGGAAGGAGATCATTTAAATAGCGACGGCAGACTGACGTCACTAACGTGCGCCTCCGTCCCCCAGGACCACAGGGATATCGATCAGGACTACGGCCAGCAGGAGGGGACACTTCTCCGGTTCAATACAAAGAACACAGCTTGATACGGTCATACGTTTTTCATTTATTTAAATGTCCTGTTGAACAAAAAACAAACCCCTTAATTCTGCGTCCTCTCTATTACTCTGGCTTGAGAAAAACATTTGACCCTACGAACAAACGTCACAGTTAAACAAGAGATTCTTCTCATAAAATCCATAAACAACTATTTCACAATACCCAATTCTGTCAATGTCAAATATTTGAGTTCCTGCTCTTTAATAAAACAAAGTGCACGCCGACATTAAACGTTTTAAAACCAACTTAAATAATAAAAGTAGCAGCGGCTCGTTTTAAAGTCCGCCACCAGGGGGCAGCAGAGGCCTCCGCCTGTCCGTTTGCTAATCAAACTTTATGGGTCGAAGAATCTGATCTGAGAGTATTTCAAGTGTTAGAAAAGGTGTAGCCTGGTGGGGCTGGTGGAGGAGCCCTGGTGGAGCTACTGGACGTTTATCCAATTAAGATCACCTTTGAGAAGACGCGTCTCTTAAGTGTTTCTTGGTTCCGGATTAATTGAAAAAAGGAGGGAACTTGATGCTGATTAAAACTCCACCCTGATTAATTAGCTCTCCATTAAGATGGCGCCTCCACCCACCAAGCCCCCTCTCTGTCTGTGTGTCTCTTTTCTTTGTGTACACTTTATAAAATCTACAAAGTGAGCAAACACCTACAATAATGAAACAATACTTTAGAAGACAACAGCTGCAAAAGACATAAACAGCTCGTACTTGTAATATGTATCTCCTTCAGTGTTTGTTTATGTCTCATTGTATTCATTCTGACATGATTTTGGGGCTCGGAGTATGAAAGGACCTCTGCTGTAGTAGCAGCTGTCGCCCTGCAGGGGGAGACTGAATTATTCATTCTAGGGGACAACTGAGCACGTGATTCACTAATGAGGGAATGAGATGACCGCTGTGGGAACACGCGTCTAATTGGAGACCAGGATTTGTACTTTGAGGTGATAACTTATTAACTTATCAAAGCCGCTCTCTGTTACCGAGCTGTGTGTCACTTGTTACGTCATTTGTTTGTTTTTAGTCGTCACCCCCCCTCCTCCCCACTCCTTCTTTGTTTCTTTCCTCCGTCTCCTTCTGTCTCTTCCTTCTCTCTGATAATCCTCCTCTTGTTTCCTTCTTTTGCATTCCTTGTTTCCTTCTCGTTTATCTTTCTTTTAATGTTTGTCTCCTCTTTTCTTTTCAATCATGTCCTTTCCTTGCTGCCTTGTTTCCTCATTTCCTCTCTTTTCCTTTGTATTCCTTCTCCTTGATATTCCTCCCCTTGTTTCCTCTGAGGTTTCCTTCCCATCCAACTTTCTTTATTCCCTCCTCGTTTCCTCTCTGTCTTTTTGTCTCCTCCTCCTTAAGAGTTGAGTTACATTAATTTACTTCAATCTCTCATTAATCTGGTCTGAGGGGATTATTACACACAACCACTTTCTTCTTCCTTGTCTCCTTGTTTCCTTCTCACTTTCTCTATTATGATCTCCTTGTCTCCTCTCTTCTTCATTGGCTCGTTTCTATTTTCTCCTCCGCATTGCTGAGGTTCCCTTTCTTCCTTCCTTTCCTTTTTCTTTGTTTCATCTTTTCCTTTCTTCCTCATTTACTTCTCTTTTCATTTTCTCTTTCATCCTCTCCTCATTCTCTACTTTTGTCTCCTTGCTTCCTATATCTCTTATTTCCTCATCTTCCTGTGTTCCCTTTTCTCACCTCCTTCCCTCCTATCCTGCTCCCCTTGATTTCTATCTATTTACTTTCCCCTCGTTCCTCTAATGCTCATTCCCTCTCCTATCCTGCTTCCCTTCCTTTCCTCACTCCTTTTCTTACATCTCCCCTTGTTTCCTCCTCTCTTCTAGTAGGAATCAACCCCCAATCAACGTTGTTGCTCTCTAGTAAAATAAAGCCTCGTCTGCATCTTTGCATCCTCTTCAATGTTTAATTGGGACCATTTATTTATTTGTGTTGCTCGTGTTCATTAACCCAGTAAACGCAGAAGGAGCTCGGCTTGTTTATGAGGAAGGAAACGAGGCGGCTGGGAATCCACGGAGGACTCTAAACATCCACTTCACAGTTAAATATTTAACTCGGCTTAATGCACCGTGATGCCAAAACAGACGGATGGTGGAAAAAAAGAGCCCCGATTTCAACGTCCTGAAATAGTCCCATTTTTCTCAACACAAAACCTTTGACCCGTAATCCCAGCGGCTCGCTGGTGCACGGATGCACCTGCGTTGCCACGGTGATTTGGTTTTGTTTAATTGTTACTGTCTGCTGGGGAT
Source organism: Gasterosteus aculeatus (assembly GCF_964276395.1). Taxonomy (NCBI): domain Eukaryota; kingdom Metazoa; phylum Chordata; class Actinopteri; order Perciformes; family Gasterosteidae; genus Gasterosteus; species Gasterosteus aculeatus. The sequence goes on from NC_135703.1 coordinate 1,185,176, forward strand.
GAATGTCATGTTTTCCTCTTATTTTGATGATTTAATGCTCTTTATAACTTCAAAATGTCCCCCATGATTCATCCTCTGCTGATGTTTGTGTTTATTCATTCATCGCCTCACAAGTTGCTCCTCGGGGGTCAATGAAGACGACCTTTAACCTCTGGGGGATATGACTTTGGGGAAAAAAGGTTGATATCTTGTCATTAACATTTCGACGTGAGAACAAATCCTCGTGGTGTCACTGGAGAAACTCTCTCAGAATAACCAGGATTCATCCTCCAGCGAGTCACAAGCAGACCAGTCAATAAACCTTTTGGGTTAAATTTGTATACGACTTTGAAATTAGATTTTAAATACAAAATTCATCCGCTGGCAACTGTGAATATGCACTAAATATCATTTGTATGTGAAGAGACTGTGGACCCGTCTGTCTGAGGCGTTTTTTTAAGTGAGGTTGAGTTCACGACAATCTTCATTATTCCTCCTCTGGGGACAATGAATATTCAACAAATGCGAACGCTGCGGCCGACGGGGGGTTGAAGAAGAACCAACGCGGCTTGGACCAATTTCTTTTTTTGCGTGATAAATTGTATGTGTGGCGGGAGAGAGCGTGACTGAAGACCGAAATGACAATTATTGAGGAAAAAAGGGATTCAGAGGCCGCCGCAAAGTGTGAAAGGAGCATCACGGCTGTAATTGGCAATGCCAGCGAGACAAAGTGATCACAGGAGGGTTTCACTCCGCCGGAAGCTTCCACCCGGTCGATCGTAAGGAAACTATAAAACACGTGGCCTCCACAAGAGAAGAGAGGCCTTGTTGGACGCCCACCAGGAGACACCAGCTGGGAAGATCTTCATGGTCTTTAGGGTTCTACGACAACCCAATGCCCACCAGCTGGGAAGATCTTCGTGGTCTATAGGGTTCTAGGACAACCCAAAGCCCACCAGCTGGGAGGCTCTTCGTGGTCTATAGGGTTCTAGGACAACCCAAAGCCCACCAGCTGGGAGGCTCTTCGTGGTCTATAGGGTTCTAGGACAACCCAAAGCCCACCAGCTGGGAAGATCTTCGTGGTCTATAGGGTTCTAGGACAACCCAAAGCCCACCAGCTGGGAAGATCTTCGTGGTCTATAGGGTTCTAGGACAACCCAATGCCCACCAGCTGGGAAGATCTTCGTGGTCTATACGGTTCTAGGAGAACCCAATGCCCACCAGCTGGGAGGATCTTCGTGGTCTATACGGTTCTAGGAGAACCCAATGCCCACCAGCTGGGAAGATCTTCGTGGTCTATAGGGTTCTAGGACAACCCAATGCCCACCAGCTGGAAGATCTTCGTGGTCTATAGGGTTCTAGGACAACCCAATGCCCACCAGCTGGGAGGATCTTCGTTGGTCTATAGGGTTCTAGGACAACCCAATGCCCACCAGCTGGGAGGATCTTCGTGGTCTATAGGGTTCTAAGACAACCCAATGCCCACCAGCTGGGAGGATCTTCGTGGTCTATAGGGTTCTAAGACAACCCAATGCCCACCAGCTGGGAGGATCTTCGTGGTCTATAGGGTTCTAAGACAACCCAATGCCCACCAGCTGGGAGGATCTTCGTGGTCTATAGGGTTCTAGGACAACCCAATGCCCACCAGCTGGGAGGATCTTCGTGGTCTATAGGGTTCTAGGACAACCCAATGCCCACCAGCTGGGATCTGGGAACACACGTTGTGTTTTGCATTGTCACGTGCTCTGAATGCACTTGGATACCTGATTAAAGCTCTTAATTGATTTTACAGTTTACAGCATTAATATATTGAAATTAACGCCCTGAGCAGAGAACCGCTGTGACGTTTGCTCGATTGGGCCACCGTGCTGCCTCTACTCCCCAGGATCCGGAGCTCCTCTCGTCGCTGAGCTCGTTAGAGTTTCCCTTTTATTCAACGTGGTGATTTGCATTTGAGTCTCTTGCTGCGTCACAGATACAGAAAACAATGGCCGCCGGCCTGCTGATTGGCTGTAATTGAGGGTTAGTGCTGCGGAGTAATTAGAATGATTATAGTCATCACCCCCGTGGAGATTTATCTAAATAAAGTCAGCATTTAAAGAAATAATAATAAAAAATTATGACATTCATTTCAGAAGAAAAGTCTCACATAAAAAAACACATAAAAAAAAGTCATAGCAATGAATTTTGAAAAGAAAGTTAAGACAATGATTTTGTAAAAAAAGTAATATCATAAAAAAAGGAAAAGCCAGCATGACTCGGACACAAGTCATGAATTGGGGAGAATATGATTTTACGAAATCTTCAGCTTATTACAAATGATGTAACATTTCATCTTACTAATCAACCGGCTTCGTTAAACGCTTCAGATTGAGCGTTAATAGAACAAATAAAAGCTGCGCGTCAGGACCGAGCGCGCATGCGCCCTGGCGCTCCGGTCGGGCAGCGGGATGCGGCGCCGCCGCCGCCGCGGCTCCAGTGCGCCCCGAGCAGCCAGAGCGCGCGGTTACAATGAGCTTCTCCACCGGTCCGACTGAGAGCCAGAACCGACCCCCCCGCAGCAGAGCCAGCGCCACCCGCCCGGACCGACACCAGCTCCGCCCGCCCGCAGCAGGATGCCCGGGGGAAAGAGGGGGCTCGTGGCACCGCAGAACACTTTTCTGGAGAACATCGTGCGGAGATCAAGTGGTGAGTTGGAGCGAGGCTTTGTTTTGGGGGGGGGTGGGGGGGGGGTCACATGTTCCCCAGTGTCTTATCATAACAATCCCGAGGAATCCTGCTGATGTTTAGTGATGGAGTTTCTGGCGGAAAGGAATGTTTCCACTGAGAGAAGCGAGTTTCCAACATTGTTCCAGAGGAAAATCCTTTTGTTTGTTTAATGCTCCAACTCCAAAAGAAGAACGTGTGAACGTGTTCTTCAAAGACTAAAACAGCTTTACTGAATGTTTGAAATGAAACCCCGTAAGCTGCATTGTTGTTAACAGCCGATGTGCTCCGTCACGCTGCTGCCGGCGGGGATCTGCACCTGCTCCGGTCTTCATCATCTCAATGTGCTTTATCACGGTTCTGTCTCTTCTGCGTCGTAAAGCGCGCTGGATTTGGCACAGACGCGCGTTCCCTGATTGGATTGATTCCTTTACTGCACAGGAAACTCAGCGGAGCATCGGAGGAGGTGGAGGAGGAGGAGGAGGTGGTGTTTCTGTTTGTGGACAGGAGAGGCTGATCTCTCGGGCGCTAATTGAAGAGCTATTGGCCATATTTGTCTTGTTATTACTTGATAAGTGACGTGAGGAGCCTGTCAGGTGGTTTCACATGAGAACAGAAGCCTTTCCATTTGGAGAATAGTAGAAGTCATGTGACCGTGGTAGAGATCCTTTATAGTCTAACGTGAAGTCATGTGACCGTGGTGGAGATCCTTTATAGTCTAACATGAAGTCATGTGACCGTGGTGGAGATCCTTTATAGTCTAACATGAAGTCATGTGACCGTGGTGGAGATCCTTTATAGTCTAACGTGAAGTCATGTGACCGTGGTGGAGATCCTTTATAGTCTAACATGAAGTCATGTGACCGTGGTGGAGATCCTTTATAGTCTAACATGAAGTCATGTGACCGTGATGGAGATCCTTTATAGTCTAACGTGAAGTCATGTGACCGTGGTGGAGATCCTTTATAGTCTAACATGAAGTCATGTGACCGTGGTGGAGATCCTTTATAGTCTAACATGAAGTCATGTGACCGTGGTGGAGATCCTTTATAGTCTAACATGAAGTCATGTGACCGTGGTGGAGATCCTTTATAGTCTAACATGAAGTCATGTGACCGTGGTGGAGATCCTTTATAGTCTAACGTGAAGTCATGTGACCGTGGTGGAGATCCTTTATAGTCTAACATGAAGTCATGTGACCTTGATGGAGATCCTTTATAGTCTAACGTGAAGTCATGTGACCGTGGTGGAGATCCTTTATAGTCTAACGTGAAGTCATGTGACCGTGGTGGAGATCCTTTATAGTCTAACATGACGTCATGTGACCGTGGTGGAGATCCTCTATAGTCTAACATGAAGTCATGTGACCGTGGTGGAGATCCTTTATAGTCTAACATGAAGTCATGTGACCGTGGTGGAGATCCTTTATAGTCTAACATGAAGTCATGTGACCGTGGTGGAGATCCTCTATAGTCTAACATGAAGTCATGTGACCGTGGTGGAGATCCTTTATAGTCTAACATGAAGTCATGTGACCGTGGTGGAGATCCTTTATAGTCTAACATGAAGTCATGTGACCGTGGTGGAGATCCTTTATAGTCTAACGTGAAGTCATGTGACCGTGGTGGAGATCCTTTATAGTCTAACATGACGTCATGTGACCGTGGTGGAGATCCTCTATAGTCTAACATGAAGTCATGTGACCGTGGTGGAGATCCTCTATAGTCTAACATGACGTCATGTGACCGTGGTGGAGATCCTCTATAGTCTAACATGAAGTCATGTGACCGTGGTGGAGATCCTTTATGGTCTAACATGAAGTCATGTTGGATGTAGAAGTACTGCTCAGGAGTAGCACAGCGATGTAATACTGTTAATAGTACCTCAGGCTCCTAAAAGCACCAATATCAGTTCAGGCTCCATTTGGAATATAGAGATGGATTTATCTGATCTCAGATCTGCTGGTATCGCTTTGAACCCACCAGACTCCATCGACAAAACCGTCGTTCTCCAGTTAGAGAACTACTTCAAAAGTATTCTAAATATAGGAAACACTTAAACCGGTATTGATTATGTCTCCACGGGAGGTGTCTCCGTTTATCTGCCATCAATACTTTTCTGATTTTCCGGCAGTCTAAAAATGCGCTTTTGTTTTCAGTCCATCAACTGGTCGCATGCAGTATTCACAGCGTGTCGAAACATCATCTGCATGAGCAAAAGGTTTATTCTCCACTATGAAGATGCATCAGGAGAGTTTAGAGGAATGAAGACTTCGCTCGGTGTGAGCAAAGTGATCCTGCGGCACAGAAGACTCTAAAAATAAATCCATACAGTAGTCAGGTGAAAACGAGAAAATCTTCCTCTTAGAATAAACTTGTTCTGAAATACGGTCAAACTTCCTTCTTGTGTGTTCTTCATGTGGTGAGTTTGACTCCCACAGAACCATGTATTGTTTTATTGACTCGAATTGGAAGCTGCAGAGAGACGTGGTGTGATTCATGCGCCCGCGTTGTCTGAACGCTGTTTCTCGGTAAACGCGCTCCGTCCTTCGGGGGAAACGCTGTGACGGTTCCTTTGGGCCTCTGAGCAGCTGATGCGTTCCATCTTCTCATCGCCGACCAACTGCGCTGTTGGAAAAGAGGAGTTGAGGTTGAATGGTGAGCTGCCCGCTGCTGACAGGCGTTTCCCGCAGGTCTTATTAATCACACTCTGCGTTTACCTCCTTCGTATCGTGCATCGTCTTCCTCTAAAGCAGCCAATCGTTCTCTGACCTTTCAAACAAGCCGCCGGCTTTACTTCAAGAAACAGACATGAACTTTAATGCAAAGGAAGCAGCTCTCAAACCGCTCCCGCCTGTTTCCAGGTTTTCACATCTTTTTTTCTGGAGATTTTGTTGGTGATTTGAAGGACGACAACTAAGACTTCAGTCGCTGGAACAACGTGTGGACGTTTGAGGAGCTTTCAAACGAGCAGGAGAGTTAAAGCGCTTTCAGTGGTCGAATTACTAGAACAAGTAGCGTCCTTTGTGCTGTCAAATGTTTTACTCCACAACGTTATAAACATCTCCCAGAAAGATGAGTTCAAATTCAGATATCATGTTAATTAAGATCACGACTTGGATTATTTACATGAAATCACACTTTCTTGCTCTTCTGTGTCTGTATTCTTATGGCTGGATGCACTTATTGTAAGTCGCTTTGACAAAAGCGTCAGCTAAACGACACGTGATGTAATTAAGAGGGGGCGGGGCTTCATGTATAAGAAGGCGGGCTTGTAGCAGGTCGTGACGGACGCGGCTGACACTCTGCAGGTAGAGATTTTCTTTGATAAGTCAGTAATATTGATGAATTATTGCACAGGTGTCATCGTCGTGTTCACATAAACCCACTTTTACCTCAGGAGGCGTTTTATCCGCCTCGGCGGGACCTCCTCCTCCTTCCTGCAGCCGCTCGCCGCTGAAGACGCTCGCTCTCTGTCCCTCAGAAACCAGCTTCCTCCTGGGGAACGCGCAGATCGTGGAGTGGCCTGTAGTCTACAGCAATGACGGCTTCTGCAAGCTGTCTGGCTTCCACCGGGCCGAGGTCATGCAGAAGAGCAGCACGTGCAGGTGAGACGGGCTCAGGTGAGCGCTGCGTTGGTGACTCGCCCGGCTCATGTGACCCTTTGCTTCATGCTCTTTCCTTAACGGTTTAAATGTTGCTCAGGTAATAACGAACGAACCCCCCAGAGCAGCCGGGTCACTTCCTGCAGAAACCCCCCCAACACGGACTCACTTCCGTCTATTATTTAACTTAAAGTGAAGCTTTTTTGTGCGTCGCTGCCTCCGTCCTCTCTGATAAAAAGCAGAGAGCGCTAACGGCGCCGACCGCCTGACGTCCCGCTGGCAGCCAAACTGCACCAGAAGAAACTAAAGCGGGGGTGTAAAGGAGGGAGGGGGGGGGGAGAGGGGGGGGGCTGTGCCTCCAGGACGGCGTCTGGCTCGCCTGTCAGTCGGGACGTTTTTTAAACTTGACTCCAAAGGACGAGTCGTCTCCTCCGGCGCCTCTCAGATCCGTAGGGGGGGGGGGGGGGGGCGGGCTCGACTATAGCTGCTGGCTTAAAAAGGCTCGGAGCTCTAAGTGGGAAGAGGGGCACTGAGGTTTATCCATCTGACCCCCCGACCCCCCCCCCCCTGCACTCTGAGAGCAGAACACATCCATCCGCCAGATGAAGCGTATTTCAGATGGTCACGCTGATAAACACGTGTGTGTGTGTGTGTGTGTGTGTGTGTGTGTGTGTGTGTGTGTGAACAGCTTCATGTACGGAGAGCTGACGGACAAGAAGAGCATCGACAAAGTCCGACAGACGTTCGACGGCTACGAGTCCGACTGCTTCGAGATCCTTCTGTACCGAAAGAACCGTGAGTCTGCACCACAAAGCTGGATCAGTCAAAGAAACCACCTTCTTGTTCTCGATGGATGAGCTTATGTGGGGAGTTATAGTTACTGACAAAAGGCGTGTGGGGAATCGTTAGCGTTGTGGACGCAGTTTGTCCTAAATGTCCCGTCTCCGAGGAGGCTGGAGGCCCGAACGACGCTGCTGTCCCACAGATGTTGGGCTCGCTTGAAAGTGTGCGAGGAGTTAATGAAGTCACAGGAAAGGAACAGCGAGTCCTCTAGAGGAGCTTTACGGTCGGCCGACGCCGTGTCCCGGCTCCATACAGAGGACGCGGGACACCATCGTTGGTCGAAGCGAAGCACAAAGGAGACGAGGAAGATCGTGGCAGGAGGCGTCTCTGTTGTATCTAGATAAATATCCAATGCATCTAAAGGACGGACCTTCTCCGGGTGTCTCGGCAGGAAGTCCAGTGTGGTTCTACATGCAAGTGGCTCCCATCAGGAACGAGAACGACAAGGTGGTTCTGTTCCTCTGCACCTTCAAGGACATCACCCTCTTCAAGCAGCCCATCGAAGACGAGGCCACCAAAGGTGAGTGTCTCCCCTGTTCGTGTGTCAGGACGCCGATGTCCAGGCGAGCAGCAAACAAAAGCCTCCGAACGTCTGAGCTCGCTGCGACTCCAGAGCTGGATGAGAGAGCAGCGCGTCTCGCCTGGTTTCCCCCGTGACGGGGGGGCGGGGAGGGGGGGGGCGTCTCGTCTGTCGGGTTGTGTTCGGGGAGGCGGGGGCGCTGTCAGGGAACATGGGTGATGCGTCGGCGTCCTCGGTGCCGGGACTGATGTACCGTGTCAGCTTCCTGCCCCCGGGACTCGTCCTCAGCGCCGCTGAGCGGGTGTTTCCCCCCCCCTCCTCTCCCCCCTCCTCTCCCCTCCCCCTTTTGTCATGCACACACTCATGCATGCAGGTGTAGACGCATGCAGCGAGCTGCGGATTGTTGTCGCGTGATTCTTCTATTCCCTCATGTGCTCGGCCACGCGGGGGTCACATGGGTCACGAGTTAAAGCTGCATTCTCTGTAGTGACCAGCAGGGGGCGACTCCTCTGGTCCCATAGAGGTTTACTTACTTCTCTCTCTAAACATTGTAAACACGAGCTTATCGTCTCAATCTAGTTTCAAGCCTTCTTCAATACAGGTGATGTTCTAGCGGCGCTGCTTCGATCGAAGAACGCCACCACCATTTCTACCCCGTTTTGGCTGTGTGCATTTATTTCTGTCTTCTTCCCCCGGATCCCAGATGTAATATTTTGGATGTAATACATTTCCCTGCGTAGCCTCTGGTCGTGGTTATTACAGCTGAGCAGGTACAATAAATAGTCTGCGTCGTCGGCGAAAGGAAAGAAGACGTAACTGAATAAGCAGGATGAAAAAGCAACATTCTGCCTTTTATTGCCCAAAGTCAACATTTCCCTCTGAGGTTCTTACAACCTGAACAGCTTCTTAAAGCCGCGCTCACATGAGTCAAAAATAGAAAATCACCCTTTGCTTACAATCTGCACTGATAATAACATGTACTTTACAGGGACGCAACCAGCTCGTCCCCCAAACGCAACAACAACATGTTGTGCTCAGCAACGCGTGTTATGAGGAATACGCTCGTCTGCAACACGCGGAACAACATTCTGGGCGCTGCGTTAACGCGCGTCGTCCTCGGAGGTGTTTGGTTCGACCAAACGTGCATGCGATGACCTCACCGACGCTCTTTCCCCCCACGAGGCCGAGCCCCGCGTCTTCAGGGGGTGCTGGATGATGTCTCCGCGCTGCATGTTGGCCGTGTGTCTGTCTGTCTGTCGCAGGACAAACCGTCCCTTCAGACTCTGCTGGTGCAGCTGTTATTTTTAGCCTCTCCCATTGTGCTCCGGTCTGATAAGCCCGGCGTTCCTGGGGGGGAACCGCAGCGCTGCTACTAACCGCGCCGAAAAAGAACCAACCCCTTATTCCCGTCCTGCTCCGCGTGCGTGTCCTGGACACGGGATTTACCGAGAGCGCCACCGAGACAAATCTCTCCATTTAGAGACCTCTCCCTCAGGGTCCTTCATCTCCTGCGTCCACGTGAAGGTCCAGTTGGGTTCATGGACGCTTCCTGCAGGGAGGGGAGGGGGGGGGTGGGGGCGAGCTCACATTGTGTCGGGTTTATTGTAAATGTGTGTGGTCGCCCTGGTTGACCCGGTCCCCACGAGCCCTCCGGTGGTTTTGTGTGAAGTAAGAGACGTGATGTGATGGAGGTGGAGGTTGTGTGGTGGAGTTGTTGTGGTGGAGGTGGTGGAGGTGGTGTGGTGTGATGGAGCTGGTGAAGGTGGTGTGGTGAAGGTGTTGTGGTGGAGTTGTTGTGGTGGAGTTGTTGTGGTGGTGGAGGTGGTGTGGTGGAGGTGGTGTGATGGAGGTGGTGAAGGTGTTGTGGTGGAGTTGTTGTGGTGGAGGTGGTGTGATGGAGGTGGTGTGGTGAAGGTGTTGTGATGGAGTTGTTGTGGTGGAGTTGTTGTGGTGGAGGTGGTGGAGGTGGTGTGGTGGAGGTGGTGTGATGGAGGTGGTGAAGGTGTTGTGGTGGAGTTGTTGTGGTGGAGTTGTTGTGGTGGAGGTGGTGTGATGGAGGTGGTGTGGTGAAGGTGGTGTGGTGAAGGTGTTGTGGTGGAGGTGTTGTGGTGGAGGTGTTGTGGTGGAGTTGTTGTGGTGGAGGTGGCGTGGTGGAGGTGTTGTGATAGAGGTGGTGTGGTGGAGGTGGCGTGGTGGAGGTGGCGTGGTGGAGGTGTTGTGATGGAGGTGGTGTGGTGGAGGTGGTGTGCTGGAGGTGGTGTGGTGGAGGTGGTGGAGGTGTTGTGATAGAGGTGGCGTGGTGGAGGTGGTGTGCTGGAGGTGGTCTGGTGGTGGTGTGGTGGAGGTGATGTGATGGATGTGGCGTGGTGGAGGTGGCGTGGTGGAGGTGTTGTGGTGGAGGTGATGTGATGGAGGTGGCGTGGTGGAGGTGGCGTGGTGGAGGTGATGTGATGGATGTGGCGTGGTGGAGGTGGCGTGGTGGAGGTGGTGTGGTGGAGGTGTTGTGGTGGAGGTGGTGTGGTGGAGGTGGTGTGGTGGAGGTGGTGGTGTGGTGGAGGTGGTGTAAAGCTCTGTCTCCTTCCAGCAGGGTGGACCAAGTTTGCTCGTCTGACTCGTGCGCTCACCAACAACCGCAACACGCTGCCCAAGCCGGCGCCGATAGAGAAGCCTGAAGTCAACCACAAGCCGTCCCGCCTGGCTGAGGTGAGCCGCCGCCGCGCCGCCTTAAATCGCCCGCCGGTCACCATGGAAACCAGCACATTTCTGCTTCCAGCAGAGCTGCCAGTTTTCTCTCACTGGTGAAAGTGGAGCTTGCAGCTGGATTACAGCTCGAAGAGACAAAAGTGACGTATGAAATATACACACATGAGATGTGAAACGCACACACGGCACAATGTTCACCAAACATGGCGAGACAACAACAACAACAACAACAACAACAAAGAGATGCAGCAACTGCTAAAAAGGTGTGAAGCTTTAACTACAGAACAGTGGACGTGTTCTTCATGTCCACTTTCACTTGTGCTGTTGTGTTATGATGTGTTCAATGAACAGGGACCAGCTTTTACACACACACACACACACACACACACACACACACACACACACACACACACACACACACACACACACACACACACACACACACACACTCTTAACATTATTTCTGCCACAAATACCCCTCCCATAAAACATTAAGCACTATTCTACCATCGGCGGGTTGCATGTGAGCGACCGCGCCCTCCATGCATCCGCCCTCCACGCATCCACCCTCCACGCATCCACCCTCCATGCATCCGCCCTCCATGCATCCACCCTCCACGCATCCACCCTCCATGCATCCACCCTCCATGCATCCACCCTCCATGCATCCGCCCTCCACGCATCCACCCTCCATGCATCCGCCCTCCATGCATCCGCCCTCCACGCATCCACCCTCCGTCCCGCTTGCCTCCACTTCCGCCCGACTGACCTGCGAGCTGCAGCCGGTCCCGCTTCCTGTCCCGTTCCATTGATATTTCATGTTGGCGTGGAGGTGGGGGGCTCGGGGGTTCGGGGGCTCGGGATCTCCAGAAATGCAATGAAATCCAAAATGGATTTTGTTCGGTGGAAAGAAGAAGTTCACCTGCTTGTTTTATTCATGAACGGTAGTTCGATGTGTGTCGCCTTTTCAGATGAATTTGTTTGACTTTCATCTCTTAAAGATGAAGCAGAAAAAACAAATCATTTTTAAGCAAAGGTGTTAACCAGAGTGTTTTAAAGGTGAAGAGGGCGGAGGAGAGAAAGGATGTAAAATGAGGAGGAGGAGGGGGAAAAAAATCAAATGGGCAAAGAGAGGAAGCTGAATAATGGAGGAAAGAAATGATTGAAGTAAGGATGTGAAGAAGGAGGCGAACTGATGGAAGGAGGGAAGGAGGGAAGGAGAGAAGGAGTAAACCCATGTAACTTCGAGCATTTATCACTGGTTGGACTTGTTTAATGGGAGATAGAGGAACCCGATATAAATGCAAACCAATCAGGAGGTCCGATGTCGGGGGTCACGTTCCACGTGTGCGTCCGCACGAACACGAGCTGAGGGGAGTCAAAGAAGGAGGCAAGGGGAGGAGACGGGGATGAAAGGAAGAGGAGAATGTGAAGGAGGGAAAGGCCACAATACGGTACCAGCCGATTCAACCTCTGGCGTTTCCCAGCATGCAGCTGGGTGGCAGCGCGTTGCGTAAGAGTTTCAATGGATGAAGGCAGGTGATCGTCGGCTGCGCCGCCTGAAAGGAGCCGCTGGCCTCCTCTGATGAGAGGACAGGTACTTGATGAGCAGTGACGTGGTACTCGTAGTACTTGTAGTACATGTGGTAGACGTAGTAGACGTAGTACACGTAGTAGACGTAGTAGACGTAGCATCATCCATGGAGCGGTGCTGATGCTCCGCGCAGTCGAGTTCTGAGCTTCAGCATCAGGACCACCAGCAGTGTGAAACTCACTGCAGTACCTCAAACATTATTTAAATATAATCCCACTTAGTACTATTATCTGTTCCACATTAGTAATAGAACTAAGCTACAGGAAGTGGATGTAAACAGAATAATATGCAGTTTAAATGAGTTGATGTGTGATCTGCAGAGGAAATCCATCTTGTATTTAATGTAGTCTTTTGCACGCAGACGAAGCCGAGCTCAGCATGAGGGCATCATCATCATCATCATCTTCATCATCATCATTATAATCGCTCTGCAGAAGGATAATGGCTTTTTTGTTTGTTGTTCGTTTGGTTTAGTTTTAATGCGTCTCATTTTCTCTCATTTCGAGCCAAATTGATTCATTATGCAGTTTTGTCACACAGAGTTTTTAGAGAGCAGCAAAAGAGACGAATAGAAGAAAATCACATTTTTAATAAACTTTTCTATTTTCCTATTCTTTCTCTAGACACACACACACACACACACACACACACACACACACACACACACCGAGCAGCAGTAGGTAAACTGTCCCCAGACGGACACTCGAGGTTCTGTCTTTCTTTCTCTTTCTGTTTCATCATCTTCACATGATTTCATTTCATCTCCCCAGTATTTCCTTCCACTCTGATTCCATTTGCCTTTTCAAAAAATAGTGATTCTGGTGAAATGTAGAGAATATTCTCAGACTTCAAACAAATATAACTGACTATTATAAATATAACGGTGCAGGAGCACATGTGAATTAATTGAAAATTGCTTGTTTCACCGCTTCTTCAACGCAGCATGATGTTCAGTGGTCCATTTACAGTCAAACAGACCATAAAGGGGGGATGCTTCAGGGCGGGGCTACACGCTGATTGACAGGTCACTAACAGACCATAAAGGGCGGGAAGCTTTTTGGTCCACAAACTAACGAGTGACGTCATGACGACCGAGTCTACTTATTGTACTCTACTTATTCTTATGTACTTAACAGCTGGAAAGAGTGTCGCCACCTTCATGTACTTTGAATCCTCTTCATCATTTTATTGGAGTGATTTTATTTAGAGCAGGACTTTCATTATCAAGTTAAAACAACTACATATATAAAATGCTTTTGTTGCTCCGTCAGTTGATTGATTTTCAGCCAACGTTCTCCCTTCTGTTGCTCCTCCAGGTTTTGCAGCTGAACTCCGACATCCTCCCGCAGTACAAGCAGGAGGCCCCCAAGACGCCCCCCCACATCATCCTCCACTACTGCACCTTCAAGACCACCTGGGACTGGGTGATCCTCATCCTCACCTTCTACACGGCCATCATGGTGCCCTACAACGTCTCCTTCAAGACCAAGCAGAACAACATCGTGTGGCTGGTGCTGGACAGCGTGGTGGACGTCATCTTCCTGGTGGACATCGTCCTCAACTTCCACACCACCTTCGTGGGGCCCGGCGGCGAGGTCATCTCCGACCCCAAGCTCATCCGCATGAACTACCTGAAGACGTGGTTCGTCATCGACCTGCTGTCCTGCCTCCCGTACGACATCATCAACGCCTTCGAGAACGTCGACGAGGTACGCGGGCTGTTTTCTGGTTGTCTTTCGTTCACGCTGTGATTGGCTGAGGTTCTGTAATGACTTCAGGCTCCATGAAGGTTCATCTGAATGGAAGTGATCCGTGGAGGTGGGCTTTCTGATGGCAGCTGAAGGGCTTAAGAGGTCACGGCGTCGCAGGGTGGAGCTCCTTATGGGATGAAGCGCTGGAGGACTTCATGTGCTCCGTGAAGCTCCTCCCTGGAGGTCAACAGCTGGTTCAATTAAAAGCAAAAGATGTTAATTCTGTTACAGAACCGTGAGTCCGATCTCAATGCGGCGTGAACAACATCTGCAGAGTGCGGCGATGTATTTCTAATTATTGCCGATGTATTCAGACCAGAGGTCAGATACCGGATCACGTGGGTCTTACTGGTGGATCTGCTGCTTTCGTGGTCGTTGACCGGCGATTCTTTCACGTGTTACATGTTCCCATGAGGCTCAAAGCTGCTGCTCACCTGTTTGACTCTTTGTGAGACACAACAACAGCTGATACGCTCATTAAGTTTGCTGATTAATAATTGATAGTGTTCTGTTTTTAGCTCAGGCTCAGATGACGGAGGCCACTTTGCCAGTGAAAGAGGGAAAGTAATTAGTGTTTCTAACTATCAGCGGATCTTACTGTTCAATATACAAATATTGAAATATTTTTAAAGTTCCCTCATTCTCGGGTCCTGTGGGTGAATTTAAACCTGCTGGCTTGCAGGATTGAGTCGGAGGAATCAGACGCTCTGAGTATTTTTCATGCCCATTTACACCCACTAACCACCCGTCAATACGGCACCAAGTCCATTAAAGGTGATTTTCCACTTGAATCCCCACCAAATGAATTGGATGAAGGCCTGAGTGGAAGGACCCGTCTATTGAATGTGAAATGAGATCGTGGTATTTGTACTCTTTGCCTATGTGTACTTTTCTTGTGTCTCCTCATGTTGAGCTTCAGGTGTCTCTCCTCATGTTTGGCTTCAGGTGTCTCCTCATGTTTGGCTTCAGGTGTCTCCCCATGTTTGGCTTCAGGTGTCTCATGTTGGGCTGCAGGTGTCTCCTCAGGTTGGGCTTCAGGTGTCTCTCCTCATGTTGGGCTTCAGGTGTCTCTCCTCATGTTGGGCTTCAGGTGTCTCCTCATGTTGGGCTGCAGGTCTCTCCTCATGTTGGGCTTCAGGTGTCTCCTCATGTTGGGCTGCAGGTCTCTCCTCATGTTGGGCTTCAGGTGTCTCCTCATGTTGGGCTGCAGGTGTCTCTCCTCATGTTGGGCTGCAGGTGTCTCTCCTCATGTTTGGCTGCAGGTGTCTCCTCATGTTGGGCTGCAGGTGTCTCCTCATGTTGGGCTTCAGGTGTCTCCTCATGTTGGGCTGCAGGTCTCTCCTCATGTTGGGCTTCAGGTGTCTCCTCATGTTGGGCTGCAGGTCTCTCCTCATGTTGGGCTTCAGGTGTCTCCTCATGTTGGGCTGCAGGTGTCTCTCCTCATGTTGGGCTGCAGCTGTCTCTCCTCATGTTTGGCTGCAGGTGTCTCCTCATGTTGGGCTGCAGGTGTCTCCTCAGGTTGGGCTTCAGGTGTCTCTCCTCATGTTGGGCTTCAGGTGTCTCTCCTCATGTTGGGCTTCAGGTGTCTCTCCTCATGTTGGGCTGCAGGTGTCTCCCCATGTTGGGCTGCAGGTGTCTCCTCATGTTGGGCTTCAGGTGTCTCCTCATGTTGGGCTTCAGGTGTCTCCTCATGTTGGGCTTCAGGTGTCTCCTCATGTTGGGCTTCAGGTGTCTCCTCATGTTGGGCTGCAGGTGTCTCCTCATGTTGGGCTGCAGGTGTCTCTCCTCATGTTGGGCTGCAGGTGTCTCTCCTCATGTTTGGCTGCAGGTGTCTCCTCATGTTGGTCTTACATCCGGCTGGGAGGTTTATTTGGAAAACTTTGTCCTTCTGTAGATCAACGTGATGACCGACTTTATAACCGACATTCAGGTGCGTTAACTGACGAATTGGACGATGTGGATCCCGTCTTTACAGTCCACAGGTCTCAGATATTAGGATGTTGAATAAAAGCTGTAGGTCAAGTAGAAGTTGTGCAAACACACAGGCGTCCTCCAGGTGAACGAATGTCTCTGATTCTTCCTGCTGTTGATATTTAGATGTTTTATTTTGGAGACGACGCCTACACGGGTCAGCGCGTCGGGTGCACAGAGGTGCTGTGGGAAGTGAGTTGGAGTTGGGGGTGGGGGTGAGGAGGGGGTGGGAGGGGGTCCCGAAGCCACCCGCTGTCACAGTGGAGCCCGGCAGCTCACAACGGGGGGGGGAGGGGGGTCTGCAGGCGCCGCGGCGCCTTAGAAAAGGTCTCCTCCGGCCTGACCTTTGCCGCGTGGCGTGCATGTAGCCGGGCTGACAGCCTGGAGGAGGCTGTGCACCGTGGAGGGGGGCAGGAGGGGGCGATGCAAACACTCTGCATGTTAGTAGTCGGGGGGGGGGGGGGGGCGAAGGTAGATGATGTGTTTTTGCAACCTAAAGTGACACATGGGGGCGGAGCTAAGTGCAACCGGCATTTTCTTCCTAGTGGCGGGAGAAGCCGGCTGCACGTAGCGTGGTGATGGAGAAGGCCGGCGGCTCGGTCACCACCAGACTGAAAGGCGGCTGTGAGGCTCCAGTTGTTGAGTTATTGAGCTTCTTGAACGTTACACAAAGGAACCGTTGTTTTTGAATACCACGGGTCTAATTGCCACTTCATTTCCTCCTTCGTTAACGTTGTGAACGATGGAAAAGGTCAACGAGGGAAGGTGAAGTGGTGAAAGTGAGGACACCTCTTCACGATAGTTTCCGTCATTTCTAAACAAAATGCTATTGAGCCAAATGTGCGTCTTCATCCGTGTTGCTCCGCCGCACGGCCGCTTCGTTTGGATTCACACACGTGAGCCGGGAGCCCGTCTAGGTCCCGGGGGGGTCGGTCGGGGGGGCTTTGAAGAGTTGGGGGGGCGCGCTGGGTTTGTGGCGTTAGAGGAAGGACTGTTTCAGGAGTTTGAGCTGAGGCGACGGTGCGTTCAAGTCCTCCTCTGTCTCTGGTAAAAAAACAGACTCGGGTTGAGATGAAGTGCAAAAGGAGAGCAGACTTTTACTCTCCTCCTCCGTACGGGAATATAAAATACTGTGTTTGAAAGGCGATTGTCACACATCTCTCCACTTCTGGGAGCTGTAGTTTTAATTGAAAGAGTTCCTCTGTGTGTGGAACGTCAGCGGAGAGAAGGAAGTTCAAGAAGACGGAGCTGCTGAAGCTGAAGGAGGTCTGACGTGGAACAGGGGCGATGGAGAGGCCGAGCCTCAGGATGGGAGAGCTGTTGCATAACATCGTAGCCTCCGTCCTTACGTGACCTCTTTCCTCTACTTGTCTCTGCATGCTCCAAAGGAAGAAACGTCCTTATTGTCCTGTTTAACAATTCTCTCATAGCCGTCACACGCTCTGTCCTGTGTGTCTCAATATGAGCGTGGGGAAATATTGGGGAGACATTGGGGAGACATTGGGGAGACATTGGACAGACATTGGACAGACGTTGGGGAGACGTTGGGGAGACGTTGGGGAGACGCTGGGGAGATATTAGGGAGATATTGGACAGACATTGGACAGACGTTGGGGAGACGTTGGGGAGACGTTGGGGAGACATTGGGGAGATATTGGGGAGACATTGGGGAGACATTGGGGAGATATTGGGGAGACGTTGGGGAGACGCTGTGGAGACATTGGGGAGATATTAGGGAGATATTGGACAGACATTGGGGAGACGTTGGGGAGACGCTAGGGAGACATTGGGGAGATATTAGGGAGATATTAGGGAGATATTAGGGAGATATTGGACAGACATTGGGGAGACGTTGGGGAGACGCTGGGGAGACATTGGGGAGATATTAGGGAGATATTAGGGAGATATTAGGGAGATATTGGACAGACATTGGGGTGACGTTGGGGAGACGTTGGGGAGATATTGGCTCCACTAGATGTCGAACAGGGTGAGGGTGGAGCCTTGAGAAGCGTCGACGTCTCACATATAATGATAACATGTTATATATTGAAACCACGAGGACCTTTTCTTGTTTCCTCTCGAGCGCACACATCTGTACCACACAAAGTGTCGCTTATAAATCACCGTGATGCTGCGAGTGTTTGCATTCTGAGCCACACTTCAATATTAAATTACCTCTAAATGACATTTTGTCAAAGTTTTACAAATATTAAGAAATGTACTTGAACTTAAATACTTCAATTCTGAAAAAGTGTGCATCGGGAAAGTAAACTAAATCAAGCTTCTGGTGTGGATGAAAACACCTTTATACTTACACTATACTGTGTGTGTGTGTGTGTGTGTGTGTGTGTGTGTGTGTGTGTGTGTGTGTGTGTGTGTGTATTGAAATGTACCTGTTGATGTTTGGAGGCCCTGAAACAAGCTGATGGAGGTTTTATTCCTTCACCGGGTGACAGTTTGACTTTTCTCCTCAGTGTCCTTCAGTGTTCGATGGCCTTTAAGCTGTTTCCCCCCCTTTCTCCCCCTCCCTTCCCCCTCCAGGGCATGAGCAGTCTGTTCAGCTCCCTGAAGGTGGTGCGCCTGCTGCGTCTGGGCCGGGTGGCCCGGAAGCTGGACCACTACCTGGAGTACGGCGCGGCGGTCCTGGTGCTGCTGGTGTGCGTGTTCGGGCTGGTGGCTCACTGGCTCGCCTGCATCTGGTAAACTGCTTTTTAACTCGCGGTACCTAATTAAACGCCAGCTGATGTTTAGACACATTTCTGCTCCGTTTAAGGTCACACTTCTACCTTAATTTAATATCTCCAGAGCTGCATGGACTTTTCCTGCTTGGATGAAAGTGAGAAGTTCATAAGTGAGTTGCCCCGATGACTGAATATGAGCCTCATTAGACCTTTAAGTGATGTTGTGCTCCTGCATACGTGATTCCTGGATTTAATGATGAAGACATTATATTTAGTGTATTAATGTTAAGGATTTGTGCATTAACAACGAAGCATCACATGTCTTTAAGGGGCATTTTGTCCCGTGTTGCACAGTAGAAGAAAAGCAGAACTACCAGCAAGAACAAAACGAACCAGGAAGGTGAAGAAGATGCTGAACGGATCTCAGGGTTCCTCATCTTGATGTGAGACGCTGTCCTCAACAGGTACAGCATCGGCGACTACGAGGTCATCGACGAGGCCACCAACACCATCAATGTGGACAGCTGGCTCTACCACCTGGCCCTCAGCATCGGCTCGCCGTACCGATACAACGCCAGCGGCACGGGCCGGTGGGAGGGCGGCCCCGGCAAGGACTCCCTGTACATCACCTCGCTGTATTTCACCATGACCAGCCTGACCACCATCGGCTTCGGCAACATCGCGCCCTCCAGCGACGGGGAGAAGATCTTCTCCGTGGCCATGATGATGGTGGGATGTG
This sequence comes from Gasterosteus aculeatus, assembly GCF_964276395.1. NCBI lineage: Eukaryota > Metazoa > Chordata > Actinopteri > Perciformes > Gasterosteidae > Gasterosteus > Gasterosteus aculeatus. The sequence goes on from NC_135703.1 coordinate 1,204,267, forward strand.
AGTAATTTGTTTCTAGTCTCACAGACCTGCAGCCGATGAAAGCTGCAGAAAGCTGCGACGTGTGTGATCAATGCCATGCGGTTAATGCGGGGAATCGTCCGGACTGATGAAGGAGCGACTTCTTCATGCTGGACACAAAGTGAGGAAACCATTGGTACATATCGTGTGCGCACAAATGTGGGTGGATTTGATCTCATATTCATTTAGAATGGATGAAAAGTGAACTGTGCAGACACAGAGGAACACACAACTCTTTGCAGGTGAAACTCTTTGTGTTGGTCCCCGGTGATGAACGATTCCCCCGCTGCACCCTGGGGCGTCGCAGGAGAACCGACTACAGAGGAGGGCGATGTTTGCATCTCTTCTTTGAACTGGTTTCTCCAAAAGATCCAGCAATTAGTCCTCGGATGTGTGCCGGTGTGTGCGTGTTGCACGCGGTGTGTGCGTGTTGCTGCTGTCTTCTCGTGGTTAAAGATCTTTGAAAGGGGAGAAGAAGGCAAATAATCCCCATGCTGATGGTTGTGTTTGTTCTGTTCTACGGATCTATTGGTTCATCCGTCTTTAAGGATCAAACCTTGCAGCTGTGTGGAGAGATTGGTTGTGTTTTGCTGTCTGGGCCCGAAGCAGCTCGTGTAACAGCGTGTTTGTGCTGTCAGGGAATCAATGATTAAAATCTGTGCTCAGAAGACTTATTTCACCAAGTCGTTCTCCTGGAAGCTGTGACGGAGGAACCGAGGCGGCATGTGGATCCGTCGGTGTCGAGGTTGAACAGACGCAGACAGGAAGTGGAGCGGATGGCGAGTGAAGTCGGTGAATCTGTGCGCCGGGTTTTCTTCCTTCGGGCCGAAGCCGCTGCGCATAATAATCCATAATTCAGCGGGTTCTTTAAGCTCGAGCGCTCACGAGGTCTCGTCGTGTAGAACGGCGCTCGCGTGGAACCTCTGGATGAGCTGTTTCCTGCTCAATGATGCAGGACGTGTATCAGGAATAAATAGTGGATGTGATAAAAGTACAACATAGCAGAAGCAGTTTGTGGTACTACCACTACTCTCTGTAGTATTTCATATCTTCCTGTGATTCTCCGGCGTCTGAAGCGTTTAGCAGGAAACAGCAGCTCCTCTCGGCCAGCGTTCAGCGCGACAGACGCTCGGGGAGCCGGCGGACCTCGTTCTGGCCGCCGCGGCGTTTCTGTGTCTTTGTTTCGGTCCAATGCGGCGGGGGAGAGCGGGGGGAAGAGGGGGGGGGGGCAAGCCAGTACCTCCGCGGGCCGTCCTCCCTATTGTTTGTTCCTGGCATGAAAACAATCCAGAGACGTGATGTCTTCTTCTTCCACCTCTTCCTCCTCTTCTTCGGCCCAGCGTCTCGTGTGCAGCGCCGTGATGTCACGCAGACGCTGAGCATCCATTTTCGTTTCCACGCGTATGAACGCAGGAGTGATGAGTTTTTGCATCATGGAGAGGAATGATTATTCAGTATCACTAACTGGAAATATTACAGCTGTGCTAATGGGTATTAAATATTAAACTGCTGCTTTTGTTTTTAGCGCCGGCTGTGACTTTAATGCGTAATTCATCATCATTCAAATAAATAATATTAATAAGTAACACATCCAAATTGGCACGTTATGTCTTTAGTTACGGGTTTTTACAGTAATTCATCAGGTTGTTGATAAGTTCTGGTCTTGTGATGCTGAATGACGCTGTGATGGGAACCTGCAGGTGTAAGACGTCACTTCTTTTATCTAGAAACAAACCATGTCCTTTGATGGGTGGAAGTCAAGGCCTTTTTTCTTCTTTTTTAGCTGTTTTATAGAAAAACAAAGTTTACCTTGACTTGGCGAAGCTGTTGATTCGTCTGGATCCGTCAGCAAATTCCACTGATTGATTGATGCCGCTTGCAGACAACACGTCCTCATCAGGTCATCGGGGCGTTTCTTCTCAAAAATGTCCTTTTTATTGACGTTCAGGACTAAACGGGTTAAAGGTTTATACAAATGTTTGGGATGGCGAATAACGTATAATCGACCCAGACTGAACCACACTTACATGCTGTTAGTGGGGGAGGATCTGCCCCCCCCCCCCCCCCCCCCATGTCTCACCCCTCGTTGTCACCGGCGGTTCTGGATTAATGGACCACTTGGACCCGAATGGCTCCTGTGAACACGCGGCGTTAAGTTCTGAGGGAAACGCCGTCACGCACAACGCCCACGCAATCACTCAGAGACACACGCTCCAGAAATACACACAAGCACATCAGCACACACACACACACACACACACACACAGTGCACCGAACAAACAAAAACACAAATACACACAAAGCTCAAAATACACCCGATACACAAACGCACAATGTGCCAGACACACACACACAGTGCACCTGCAGAACTACACACATGTGAACACACGGTTCTCTCGCACAATTGCACACGTTTAATTACACACCGCTCCAGCTCATTAACACACAGCAGTTAATGTATAGAAGCATAAAGAGCCATTAGCGTAACCATCACCAGTTAATTGTTTCTAATTACCTACGAGCATTAGCATTAGCATTAGCATTAGCATGTAGCATTAGCATCCCCATCCAGCCGAAAGTGTGTGAATCCCTTCATGCAGGTTCGGTCTAATTGCCTGAGGGAGAAGACTCTTTTCCTGAACTCGACCCGCTTTTCTTTTCTCACTTAAGAAAAGAAACAAACGAGGTTGTGGAAGGTTCTGCCGGCTACAGGAGGGGGGGTGTGGAGGTACTTTAACGGGACAGCTGGATCGGGTGAGCCGGGTCAAAACCACTCGAGATGCTCTGCAGAGCCGACTGGTGCAACACGAGAACAAGAGGCGTGAAGAGCGAACCCCGGAATCCGCTGCTTTTGAGCTCCATAGATTCTCACAGCGGGAAACATTTTGTATGTTTACTATGAAATGATTCATTATTTAAGTGTTTCTCAATAATCTCCTTGACCTAACAAGTATTTTTGTTTCTTTAGACTAAGTTGTGACGACGGAAGTTTATTTTGAAAAGACTGAAGCAGCAGATGTTTTTTATAGGGAGCAATAGAAGCGTTGTTTGATGTATTATTTGATATCATATCTTATTAAATATTATAGACGATACAATCTGATGGGAAATCTTAAAAACACAACTTTCATACCCGCCGCCAAACGAAAACCTCACAGTAAAAGTAGGATGAGGCGGCGTGAGACGGGGGGGGGATTTACCGAGAAAACGAGGCTCACTTGAAAGGCGGCATCTCGCGGTGCATCATGGGAAACACCTGGGCTCGGGAGGCTCTGCACCCGGCGAGGCGGAAGGATGGGGACGATTTGGCCGGCGGCCCCCCGGCTTCACGGCCCTGCGTGCTAAGCCGAAGAGACTTACCAGACCCAGCGTGGGGCGGGAGGGAGGAAGAAGGGAGGACGGGTGAGGGGGAGGCGTATTTATCTGACCTTAACCCCTCCCCCCCGATGCTAGAAGCACCTCCTGCAGCCGGGGAGCTGCTCCCACACAACGGCCAACACCAGTTTGGGTTTCACTGAGTGGATGGAAGTCCTCCTCCCCCCCCCCACACCCCCCCCCCCCACTCCACCGCAGCATCCTTCATCCAAAGAAAGGGGGAGACAGCGAAGGAGGGGAGGAGAAAATGATGTTGAGAGGAAGGGGTGGAGATGTGTAGCTGACGGGGTGAAAATGAAGAAAATATAAGTTGGGAAGGAAGGAAGCAGCAGGGTGTCGTTCTCCCCTCTGGCTCCCGGGTAAGATGCACTTATTAGATTAGTTTGGAGGGAGGAGGAGAGGAGGAGGAGGAGAGGGGAGGAGAGGAGGAAAGGGGAGGAGGAGAGGAGAGGGGGAGGAGGAGGGGAGGAGGAGAGGAGGAGAGGAGGAAAGGGGAGGAGGAGATTAGAGAGGGAGGAGGAGGGGAGGAGAGGAGAGGAGAGGAGGGGAGGAGAGGAGAGGAGGGGAGGGGAGGAGAGGAGGGGAGGGGAGGAGAGGAGAGGAAGAGGAGAGGAGGAGGGGAGGGGAGGGGAGAGGAGGAGAGGAGAGGAAGGGAGGAGAGGAGGAGAGGGGAGGAGAGGAGGGGGAGGAGGAGGAGGAGGAGGAGGAGAGGAGAGGATTTCTGTGTGTGTGGTCTCTCTCTCTCTCTCTCTCTCTCTCTCTCTCTCTCTCTCTCTGTGTCTCTCGTTCCTCTGACAGCAGCAACGAGGCGATTAGTCCACTAATCCATAAAAATCCATCTTGCTCTCTCACTGTTTCTCTTCCATCATAATCTGGCTTCCTGTCTTATTTTTCTCTCCCCCCACGTTCTTCTTCTCCGAGGTGTTCCCTCACTCGTCATCACGTTGTGCTTTTCAGCACTAAGTAGCATCGATGCTCAAGCGGCTCCCTGATCGCATCCAACATTTCTCCTCCTCTTCCTCCTTCGACGAGTCTCTCTATTAAAATTCTGTCTTTACTGTTTAATACATATTTACAAATGTTAAGCTCCAGTAAACGGAATTCAGATCATTAAAATAGAAGCAAACACATTTCTCAGGAGTAACACCACCTGAGCACAGGAGGAAGTGTGTGCTGCTCATTAGTGCATGTGTGTGTAGTCGTGATCGGCATTGTGTGCACGTTTGGCTTGAATGTAAAATTTATTTAGTTCAGGTGTAGTAAGTTGATCTTTTTCTACATACTTTAAATTCCCTTTACTTGATTTACAGGAATGATGGTGCTCTTTCAGAGTATAATTTGTTTGTTATTTTTATTGTGTGTTTTAACAATACACACTTTTCAAGTTTCCACGTTTTCCAGGATTCACTTCCTCCTTGGAGAGGCCCTCTAAGCATGGTGGCCATCTAGCGTAGCAGCTCTCTAGCATGGCGGCCCTCTAGCATAGCAGCTCTCTAGCATGGTGGCCATCTAGCGTAGCAGCTCTCTAGCATGGTGGCCATCTAGCGTAGCAGCTCTCTAGCATGGTGGCCATCTAGCGTAGTAGCTCTCTAGCATGGCGGCCCTCTAGCATGGCGGCCCTCTAGCATGGCGGCCCTCTAGCATAGCAGCTCTCTAGCATGGCGGCCCTCTAGCATGGCGGCCCTCTAGCATGGCGGCTCTCTAGCATAGAGGCTTTCTAGCATGGCGGCCCTCTAGCATGAAGGCCCACTAGCATGGCGGCTCTCTAGCATGGCGGCCCTTTAGCATGGAGGCCCTCTAGCATGGCAGCTCTCTAGCATGGCGACTCACTAGCATGCCGGCCCACTAGCATGGCGGCTCTCTAGCATGGCGACCCACTAGCATGGCAGCTCTCTAGCATGGCGGCCCACTAGCATGGCAGCTCTCTAGCATGGCAGCTCTCTAGCATGGCGGCTCTCTAGCATGGCAGCTCTCTAGCATGGCGACCCACTAGCATGGCAGCTCTCTAGCATGGCAACCCACTAGCATGGCAGCTCTCTAGCATGGCAACCCACTAGCATGGCGGCTCTCTAGCATGGCGGCACTCTAGCATGGCGGCTCTCTAGCATGGCGGCCCACTAGCATGGCGGCTCTCTAGCCTGGCAGCCCTCTAGCATAGAGGCTCACTTGCATAGCGGCTCTCTAGCATAGAGGCTCACTAGCATAGCGGCTCTCTAGCATAGCGGCTCTTTAGCATAGAGGCTCACTAGCATAGCTGCTCACTAGCATAGCGGCTCTCTAGCATAGCTTCCTGCCTCGTTGATGGACATCTCAGCACTGGCTTAATTAAGCAGAGTGACATTTGCTTTTCAAATCAAGACTCCAGTCCAGAGATCCCAGTCGCGGTGACCTTCTGTCTTGCTTGTTGGTTTCATCTCACTCCGTTGTCCTCTCGCGTGCTTTGATACTGTGACTTAGTCTCTCTGTCCTCTGGAGGTTTTATTACCGGTCACAGCCTCATAGTCTTCTCCTCGGCGTCTTTGGAAAGTCACGGCGGGACCGGTAACAGAGCGCTGAACGCGGCGGAGGGCCGGCACCTCGGCGCCATGAATAATGGATGTGATTTTTATTTCCTGCTTTCCTCGCAGTGTGTTCACCACAAGGTCTTTTGAGGCGGGTGCACGGCGAGCACGGGGTCTGGTCGCCCAGACGACGCGAGATGTTTGGGCTGCATCTGGTGGAAGAAAAGGGGCTTTAAGAGAACCCGGGGGGACAGATGTGCGGGGGGGGGACAGATGTGCAGGGCGACTCGAGGGTCTCCGTTCTTTACCCTCAGCCGGCCACGTTGTTGACATGGCAACCGTAGAAAAAGAGCGAGAGGTCCTTCCATTGACTCCGTGGAGTGAGACCTCGTTCCTCCTGGTGGAAGCATCTCGACGTCAGTGAGAAGAACGTTTTCGTAGAATTCCAAGAGAGACGAGTCCTTTCAGCGATCGCACCCTCTTGTGCTCGAGTCGCTGAGCGTTAACAGGAATCCATCGGCATACTTCTGGACGTACGCACACTGCAGCAGCTTCTGTGTCAGCTGGAAAATGACATTAATGAAGACAAAACTGTAGTTAAAAAAAGGAAGTGGCAGCTTGTGGCGCGTCAGCAGGAAAAGTCTCTCTGCAGGTTCGTCGTGAACAAAGTTTGTCGGTGCAGAGAGGAGGTCACATGAGGAGGCCTCCTTCTTCTTCACGGGGTCACGCTGCTGCAGCAAACTAGACAAGTGCAGGAATAAGTTTATTTTTGAACGCCTGTGGACGGACGCTCACCGTCGTCATGGAAACGCCAATAAAGGAATGTTGTCTGGTCATATGGTGTCAATACCTCCAGTAGAGTGAATAGGGGTGTTTGTGTGTGTGATGAGCATTGATGTAAATATATAGATATATTTACATCTGCGTGTGTGTGTGTGTGTCTAAGAGAATATTGAAGCACATTCGTTTCGGCGTGCCGAGGTGCCAGAATGCTTTTAGTGGGAAAAAGAAGGATGGAAAAACATTACCAGTGATGAATTTCACAATCGGAGCTCGGCCATAAATAATGAATATCAGTTTCATCTATTTTACGCGTGCTTGGTAAATCACACGGGGAGTGGTGTGTGTGTGTGTGTGTGTGTGTGTGTGTGTGTGTGTGTGTGTGTGTGTGTGTGTGTGTGTGTGTTTGTGTGTGTGTGTGTGCATAGTGATTCACTCCCCATTTCCCATAATTATCGCCAGTCATAATCTCGGTGGAGCTCTTTCATTTCTGCTCCTCCATCCTCCTCCAGTGAAAAGCTTCCAAAGGAGCAAATCGCTCCTTTTCTTATTGTAATTTATTTTTTAAAATTTCTGCTGCTGTGATTTGCGGCACTCTGCGCGTGTGCATGTGTGTGTGTGTGTGTGTGTGTGTGTGCGCGTGTGTGTGTGTGCGGCCTGGCTGGCGTCGAGGATAATTGAATGGAGCCGGTGCGATGGAGCGCTCCTCCTCCAGCATCACAGCCTGCTCCACCCTCCACAGAGACGAGGGGGGGTGTGATGCCCCCAGCTGTTGAGAGTGTCTGCGGCGGGCGTCACCCGACGCGGCGCTCCGTACTTTGAGAGACCTTCACCCTGCAGACCCAGGTCTCGGTCCCGTGTGAAACCAAAGGTCAAAGGTCACTTTTCATGTGTTTGAACACATGTTCATTTTAAATGTTATTCAGAAACAATAATTCGTTCCATCTCACTTCCTCATTCAGTTTGCTGTCCGTCATCACAAAGCAGAACCCATTACTAACAATCGTAAAACCTACCGCGTGACATCACTTCCTGCTTGAGAGGCAGTGTTTAATGGCTGACCTGTAAACAGTGTTGGGGGGCTGCGACCGGAGGGTGTGGAGACTCCTGCTCATCACTACGCATTTTACAGGCGCCTTTTGGTGGACCGGCGTGGCGTTGGACTGAGGGGGGGCGGCGGCGTGCGATGTGTCAGCGAGCAGCCGATGGACAGACAGAATGTCAAAATAGTCAAACGCTGCTCACATTTTATGAACCACAAGACATTTTTGCTCCATGAATGATTTCAGACTTTCTGCTTCTTTCACTTTCGCAAATCTGATCAGAAGCCCAAAATCCTCCAAAATCCCAGCAGGTTCTTTGATGACGACTCAGCAAGTTAACATCAACTTTTACACTAAAGACACATTTTCAGAATTACTGAAACGTGTTTTCTGTACTTTTCTGCTTTTAAAAGTTGATCCATAGCAATCTATAAATAGAAATATAGATCATGTATATAGATATATATACACACAGTATCTCTGTCAATAGGACGTGAACCAGGACATTTCCCGGGTCGGACGGAGACGATCTGACTCTGGACCTCTGAGCCGTACTGACTGGTCTTTGGGGGGGGGTGGGGGGGGGGGTGAAAGGGGGGGTGGAGGGGGGCTGTCGAGTTTCTGCTTGTCTCTGCGTGTCAGATCGTCTTGATGGATATTTTTTTGGGGGGGGGACAGCATGTCTCCGTCTCTCCTCCTGACTGACACATTTCTGTGTCAAACACCCTCTGATCAGCTAAACTAAACTTAACCAGCTGCTTATTTAGTTACTTGTTGTTTGGGTTGAAATAACTAGAGTTATGTGAGAAATCAGCGTTGGGTCGTCCTATGCCCCCCCCCCCCCCCCCCCGCCGCTGTAATAAATATGAGGAAATAAAGCTCTTCATCTGCTCCTCGTCTTCACCATCACACCCTGGGGGGGGGGGGGGGGGGGGGGACATGAGTCCTATTTAAATAAACATGTCACATTGCAAATATCTATTGAAATGACGGCTTCGAACTGCAGCCTGAGGGCTTGAATGAACTATAATATATATATGTATATATATATATATATATATATGTGTATATATATGTATATATATGTATATAATATATATTTGTAACTAACAGTCTCCAGGTTGCTTTATCCTCTGTTGTGTGCTGGTCATGATTAATTATGTATGTTGACTCATGAAGGTGATGAAGATGATGATGATGATGATGATGACGTGTAACAACTTGACAAAAGGATCCAGTTTTTCATCCACTTCCCTTTAAGTCCATTTACACCCTCAGCTGTCAATCAACACTCCATCCGTCCTCCATGTCGAGTCTGATATTCTATTTGTTGTGAACAGAGCAAACCCAGCTGCCTCTGTGAGGGGGGCCGGGGGGGCCGGGGGGGGGGGGGTCACTCTATTCGAGGTGCTGACTTAAGCGTCGTTGTTTCTTTATAACTCCACACTCTTGTTAGAGGACCGAAACAAGTGAAACTTCCTCCGTCTCACCTGGATAAATGAACCGAGAGTTTGAACCCGACGACTTCAAAGAGAGACCCCCCCCCCCCCCCCCCCCCCCGCCCCCCCCAACCGTAACGCTGAGGTGGCACCACGGTGTCCAATTAGCAGTCCTGTGTTTGGAGGCGAGAGCTGTGTCTCTGAGCTTCGAGCTCCACATCGGGGGAGTCAAGTCAGAGTGCTTCTCCACCAGCTGACAGGGTCCTGGAAACGTCCTGGAAGGTCCTGGAAGGTCTGTCAGACGAGCTGGATGGACGAACAAAGCTCAACAGGGACTTTTCCCCAGCAGACCCGAGTTCGTGTCCCCTGTCAACGTTGACTTATTGCAGCGCCGTTTTCCAAACAAGATGTGAATTTGTCTGAAGCCTCCAAGCACCATGAACACGTGATGTTTTGAATCTGAGTGATCTCATGTTCCATGAGGACCTCCGGGATCGTTTCCGACTTGGGTGATCCAAACATTTTGAAGCGTAGACGAATGGTTCATCAAAAGCTTGTCTGGAAGACGACACTGAGGTAGGAGAGCTGCTCTACGGCCGGTTCCTTTGGTTCCTCCACCTTCTATCAGCATTAAAGTCACAAAAACTGCACCTCTGGTCACATGGGGCAGATCTATATGGACCATGTGCTTTAACAGATTCATGTTTCACAGAGATGCAAAAAGCAAACTGCCGATTAGAGAATCCGGGGCCTCTGGGGGAGTGAGAGAGGAAGTGAGGGAAAAGGTTTAAACCGAAGGCACAACAGATAAAATGTGGAATCGAAATGACGTGTGTGTGTGTGTGTGTGTGTGTGTGTGTTCGTCCCTCCCCTCCGTCCTCCTCTCCAGCTCTGCTCTACGCCACCATCTTTGGAAACGTGACCACCATCTTCCAGCAGATGTACGCCAACACCAACCGCTACCACGAGATGCTCAACAACGTGCGGGACTTCCTGAAGCTCTACCAGGTCCCCAAGGGGCTCAGCGAGAGGGTGATGGACTACATCGTCTCCACCTGGTCCATGTCCAAAGGCATCGACACGGAGAAGGTGAGAGGTCACAGGTCACGCTGAGGTGCTGTTGGCTGGTTGGCGCCGTCCTTCTATCACCTTTGAGCTCCTGAGCCTCTTTCTTTCCCCAACAACGACCCTTTTCCCAGTTTTCCCTGAGATAATTATGCCCTCTTGGAGAGACGCAAGCCGATGCCGCCTCGCCGCCGCGGCCCAATTAGCGCGTGTGTTCCGTCACTTTTACACACGGTCAGCTGTTTGTGCGAGTACACACCCAACAGCAGAGCGACTAAAACCCCCCCACATTAAGTAGAGCAGAGGCCACGTTGTAACAGCGTTGTGCTTTGATGCTGCCGAGGCTTCCAGGTGATTCCTTCTCCGCCCGCTCGCCTTCCTTCACCTTTAATTGGGCAGTTTGTGTTGTTGTGTTTTACCTAAAGTCTGCAGTTAATTGGCTGGTTCTCTGAATTCATGTAATGAGCTGCACGAAGCGATTTACAGACGATAATGACAGCAGCGAGGCTGGGGGGGGCGGGGTCACAGACATCATCATCATCATCACCTGCTCAAGCTTCTTCATCTCGCCGACCAGCCCGACCTTCATCGAGCGCTTGTGTCCCTCCGTTGCGCAGGTCCTGTCCATCTGTCCCAAAGACATGCGCGCCGACATCTGTGTCCACCTCAACAGGAAGGTGCGTAACCATGGTTTCCTTAAAGGCACAGCGCCGCGCCGCGGGCGGCGTGAGCTCTGTGCGTGTTTGTAGGGAGGAGAGGAGGAGGTGAGTAGTGACGAACCACCACATTTAAACAAAAAGACCTTTCCAAAGTTCTGAATTCACATCTTTAGACGTTCTTTTAGGAGCCGAAAGCAAAACGGTGGCAAGCGAATCTTTTTAAAAGTAGCAGATTAGTTGAAACCAGATCTTTTTTTTTGTACCTCCGTTGGTCCGTCGGAAGAACTGAATGTCAAACTCCCGCCGGGTGTCGTTCTGACCCCCGTTTCATCCGCCGTCCTCTCAGGTGTTCAACGAGCATCCCGCCTTCCGGCTCGCCAGCGACGGCTGCCTGCGCTCGCTGGCGGTGGAGTTCCAGACCACCCACTGCGCCCCCGGCGACCTCATCTTCCACGCCGGCGAGAGCGTGGACACGCTGTGCTTCGTCGTGTCGGGGTCGCTGGAGGTCATCCAGGACGACGAGGTCATCGCCATCTTGGGTGAATATGAAGCAAAGGAGAAATAACCAATAAAACTCTTTTCTGACAGATTTGACGACAACAAGCTGCTTTTTTCCAGCTGTTGGACGAACTAGCTGAATATTTGACCTCCATATCACCTGAAAGAAGGAAAACCTGTCGAGTTGTTTCTCTCTGGTTGTTGTTGGTGACTCATTTTTTACACTTTCATGATTTTTTTTGAAGGGTTTTCAAACCCTTTTCAGGTCAGAAAACCTTAATTTCAAATCCCCGCCGGCTCTGATTGGTTTGACAAAGTCAAGCCTCCTGCAGCTGGATGAAACATCTGTCTCAGTTCATCTACAGTACCAGTCA